>NW_027110730.1:0-17482 GCF_000696795.3 Halyomorpha halys | reverse complement strand
GTTCATAGTTAGTTCAAATCAATTCAAAAAGTTAAGATCGTTCATAGTTAGTTCAAATCAATTCAAAAAATTATCTCCAAGCCTTAGGAAATAAAATCTATCTTGAATTACTACCAAATGGTAGTACCAACCAATTGGTAGTTTCTCCTGAGTTGTTAAATTTCATATTGATCTGACTTAGCATTTTTACTTTTTATATAATAGGGGTATTCATGATGTTTTACCATGTTAAATGTTATAAGTATAGGATTGTGAGCAGCCCTATTTAAAGTCACGTTAAATGCAAATTAAATTTGCTCAGAAAATCCGCAGGAGCTCTTATGGTTTTATTGAGCAACTTGTTTTATAACCTTTCCTACCATTACTTTTTGTTATAGTTTACTTCTAAGGTTTGATTAATGTAATTTATTACAATATGGCTTGAGTGAAAAGTGGAAGTTGTGCGAAGTTTGGCCACTGTGAGTGTCTTGTTGATCTAACTTATGAGGAAGGGAAACAAATTAGCTAATTAACAATGTCATTACATTATTATTATTGTCATCCATTGCTTTATTAGTAATAAAAACATCTAAAACAATAAAATACAAACTACGAACAAGTAACCTAACACAACAAACAAAATGGTGATGAGTTCTGCTTGTCTGTTGCATGAAGTCATTCTCCATTTAACAGACCTAGTTACAGACTCTCTCCTAAGCTATATGTTATATTGTTTCAACATGGTAAAAGAAGGAAATATTTCTCCATTTAACAGACCTAGTTACAGATTCTCTCCTAAGCTATATGTTATATTGTTTCAACATGGTAAAAGAAGGAAATATATCTCCATCTAACATAACATTACATTTGACATGTTTAACTAAAGATAATGAATACCCCTAATAAATACAGTACAATATATATTAGTGCTATATATCGAGGTTTTGGCAATTCCCACAACAACAATATGATAAATGTTGTTAAATAATTTAGCCACATATGTTCCGATACCTGGCCAAGGTGGGAAAACCTTTCAAGGAGCACTTCACAGGAACACCTGTATTTATTTACCACAAGGGTCCCGAATCAGAGCTATTAACAGTTTTGTGCACGACAGTTTTTGAGGAATGATCAGAAGTCAATTAAGCAGGAACAAACCCTTCCTAGACATGTCAAACTTTCCCACCCCCTCTCGGGTCTAGGAGGGACACCCGCCTAGGGGACATTCTGTCACCTATGGCCAATGAGGAATAAGATTCAAAAAAAGGTAACGCCCCTAAAGGGAGGTGGAAGAAAAAGGGCAGGACAACTAGACTGGTAAACACACAAAAAACCTGTGGAAAAGAATCCAATTATAATAATACTGGAAGATTGCTGATTGATAGTGTATCAATAGATGGAATTTGGTCTGGGTGCGGTCAAATAGTAAATTGGTGTCCTATTTTTATTTGAGGGAATGTTTCGCCCCACATTGCAGAGCTTCATTAGGGCTGTTTTGACAAAAGTCAAAGTCAGAGTGAAAGTCAAAGTCAGAGTGAAAGTCAAAGTCAGAGTGAAAGTCAAAGTCTGACTTTGAATCTGTCAAAACAGCCCTGGCGAATCCCAGCAACGTGGGGCGAAACTTTGGCTCAAATAAAAATAGTACACCAAGTTACTATTTGAGTTTTATTTAACCCACCCGGACCAAATTCCATTTAATTATAATAATAGTTTTGCAGGACACAATATCAATCAATTAATTAACTTATTTCTGGATAATGTCCTTCAGCGATTATCCTGGTATACCGAATAAATCCTGAGACAGTACATAGCAAGGGTTATATTGTTTCAACATGGTAAAAGAAGGATATATTTCTCCATTTAACATGTTAAACTAAAGATCATGAATATCCCTAATAAATACAGTACAATATATATTATATAATAAACAAAGTCTTCTATTAATAAAGAAATACTAACCTCAGCTTGAGTAATTCCAGATACCGTATTTCTTTCTCAGTGTTGTAGGAATATTGTGTCAACAATCTGTCAGCCAAAAGGTTGCGATATTCGTGAACAAACATTTCCTTACTACCATAAACCGTAACAAGCATGGAAATGATATCCCAAGATTGTTTCTCTTTGCTTGACTTGGCTGAAAATATAAATCCAAATCCATTCATAATGTTTTAGACAATATTTACAGAAATATCAATTAGTAAGTTGCCTTTAATCCTGACCCACAGTATCGATGTGCGGAGGCGTCCAAGTCTCCCAATTCTCCGCTGGGTCTTCTTTGATTGCTTCACCTCTTGCAAGTTCGTCCGCTAAATCCCCGTCAGGGCCTTCGTCAGTCAGGCTCATTACCACACATCTCATAGTGTCCTCTCGGCAACGAAGGTACTGCCTAAGCATTTTCAAAAAGAAGTAAGATATCAAATAAAAAGTTAATAATTCCCAAGTTTCAGAATTATACTATATTTATGTTATATATCTGTACTTGAAAAGTAAAGGATAATATGTCCATTTGATTATATCTATATATCAGAAGTCCATCAGATACTATATCCATTTTTCAGCAAATTATTATTATATATTTTCTACTAATTGCTTTTGCTTATGCCTCAAGTAATAGATAACTAAATAAGTATATGAGGTGTTGACCGTAGATTATTGATTGGAGAAGATGGTCAGGGGGTGCGTTTAGCAAAGAACAACATAAATAAACAAAAAAATATTTATTTATGCCGACGTTTCGATCTGAGTTTCAGGTCTTCATCAAGGAGTTGAGCGTAGAAGGTTGGCTAAAACTGATGGATGCTGATTTTAACCAAACCTTTTTTGGTAGATATTAGGCAAGTGTCTAAGGGTTCCTACAATACTATCCAAATCCAAAGTAACTTGAGCTGTTTCTGCTCCTCCAGGCCATATCGATATATTTAAGATTTTATGCCTTAATATGGAACAAGTAGTTTGAAATAAAGCAAAAATTTTAAAACCTTTTATTTTATATCTCCAGACCTAATTTGTTTATGAAAATTCAGTTTGTAACATTTCATGAAGTTTAAGAGGTCTTAAACCACTCCTAAGTTGCCTATAGATTGGTACAGTCATGTTAAAGTTATTGCAATTTTTGTGATTTTAGCAAAAGAAAAATTAAATTAAGGGTAACCATAAACAAATCAACTTGTTTTTGGATGTAGAATGAAAAATAACAAATCATAATAAATATTGTCAATTAAATTAAATGAGCTTAAATCTATACAAAAACCAAAAGTTGCTTCCTAAATAACATAGCCAAAAAAATTTTCTTTAATAAAAAGCAAATCAGATCTGTTTTCAGCATCATTGGAAACCATCACTATACAAATTTTTATAAATTACAAAAAATATTTGACCTGGCCCACAACACAATGTCAATTGGTCTGAATTGTTTCAATCGCCTACCCATATTAAAGGTACCTGCTAAATATATTTTGTTTTAACCCGACAGGAAACAAGAACAATCCCTGATCGAGTGAAATGAAAATACAGATAATACGGCTATCTTAATATTTTTTAAAAATATGTTAATAAAAATCAATTACTTGATACCTGACTGGATGAGTGACAGTATCCAACAATAGCCCGGAAGGGTCCAAACCCCTTAGGGCCCTGATGGAGTGGACGTAGGCAGTGATGATGTCGGGGGTGTTGACCCCGGGGTGTAGCAGCCTCTGCTGCAGTGCCCCCTGCAGCCTCTCGACCAGGTAGCCCCGCAGGTCTGTTTTGTCAAGGCACAGGCGAAGGTCATCGACAGCCGCTTCTGACTCGGGATAATCTTTCAGAGAGAAACAAACAACTTTCACTAAAATCTTATAATTTATTAATTAGAATAAATTCAAACAAATAATAATGTTTACCAATAATAATTGTAAAAAGTTGATCAATCCTAAGCCTGGTATAGGTTTCGTAGAGAAGATGCTGTAACTTTTGTTTGAATATATTCAACTTCTCTTTCAATGTAGGACTTTCAGGGCCGCTCGAGTACAGGCGAGTCAACCAGCCGACCACGACCGAATCTAACCACTTCAAGTAGAATGAAAAATCCAGGATAAATATATAGTAGTGTATTGTAATATATAATAATCTATTATGTTTTTCATATATATTTTTATACTTGCCTTCTCCAGTGGACTGATAAAAGATTGATTGAAGCTACCTTTACAAGTTTCTTGAACGTGATTTTCTATTTGTTTATGAATGAGAGATGTTAACACCTCACCCGCTAACCTCTCCAATAATTCTAATTGGATAAGAATCCTAAAACAAATATTATTTTCAGTGAGCAGTACTAGATTATATTATCATAGATAATTTTCTACAAAATAAGTCAGTGCAGCAGAACGTATCCACATGTCGTACATTATAGTGTTTATCACTAATGTGGATGCAAAGCCTGCGTAAGGCAAGTTTAAACAGTGATAGTTTTTAGCAATTGCAGCAAATGTCCTTGTCACTACCATGGTATAAACTGTAGATATTTAACAGTCATAACAGCATTTACTGTTGCATTAGTTGATAGTACATGTAATGGTAGTTAAGCTAATTGCTACATGTACACACCTTTAAAAGAAACTGTCACATGTAACGGCAGTAAAGTTATTATTGCATTAACTGTCATATGTACACACCTTAAAAAGGAACTGTCCCATGTAATGACAGTCGAGCTAATTCCTACACACCTTAAAAAGGGACTGTCACATTTAACAGCATTGTTGTTTCGTTCGTTATTTTTTGTAAATTTCTGGAGGGCCATTTGGATCATCTTACTAAGATCAGTCACGTACGGACAACTGATTATCTTGCAATAATTAGTTATTGTTCTTCCACCATTGGGATCATCAAACATTATTACAAATAAAAAAAAAAATTACCCAGATCTGATATCCGATGCAATTCACACATACTGACAGTACATCATCTTACTCACAGCGAAAATACTAATTTAAGTTAAAAGACCGTTAGAAATAAATAAATATTTTTGGGAAAGTGAAAGTAATAAATGAAATTGATGAAAGGATAAATATTAAATTATAAATCGAAACATTTTTAAATGTCATTTCCTCTACTTGTTCTCTAATTAGAGGAGTGATTCGGTCGGCACGATTTCGATTATGGAACAACATAATTATAAATATTAATATTTCTTCTATATGTTTCTAAAACTATTCCAAATGGTTCAATAAATATTAAAAAAATTGAACAAAATCATCAATCTCCATAAACTACATTAGAATCTTCATAGATTATGTCCTGAACAGTCTTTTAACTGATGAAATAAATACATAGTGACAGAATTTATTAATATTACTTTGTAACGAACCATATCTTAGAGTATGAATATGAAATATTATCAAAATAAAGTTGAGAACCTGTTTGTTGTATGGAAATCATTAATTATTGCATCGCAGCGACATTGTTCAATTTCAGAACAACCTCCACAACGCTCATCTTCACCAGATTCATTTAAATCACACAAAGGCATTCCTATGATTAAAGAAAAAATATATGAATAACAAAAATAATGCAGATAAATTTATTTATTTATAAACATTGCAACTAGTATTGCATTAATAATGATAAAGTAGTTTAATGTATTAATAAAAATATAATTAGATAATGGGTCTCCAGTTTCAAGATAAAACGTTTCTGAGATATAGAAAAGACTCATACTGAGAAATAAATAATGAGAAGTACACGTAGGCAAATAGGCCTTTGTGCTGGTTCTAAATGTAAAATATATAATTACATTTACCTCAACTAGATTTGTCAGCATTATAATAAGAAGTACACGTAGGCAAATAGGCCTTTGTGCTGGTTCTAAATGTAAAATATATAATTACATTTACCTCGACTAGATTTGTCAGCATTATAATAAGAAGTACACGTAGGCAAATAGGCCTTTATGCTGGTTCTAAATGTTTAGTATATAATTACAATTACCTCGACTAGATTTGTCAGCATTATAAAACACTTTGAATGATAGCTTATAAAATTCTTCTATTATAGTTTGGTATTTAGGGATTGGCAATTGTGAATGTAACACAGTACGAATAATCAATTTTAAGATCACTAACAGATTTGTCTCCCCATAAATGGGTTCACCGCTGTTCAAAATCATTCTCATTTCCTCCAATTTATGCATCGTAGGCAAATATTTCAAGTACTTGGCGTTCAGTTCAGCCACTGCATTCTTAAATCTGATGAAATTTCTTTCTCCATCTTCTTCTAAAATATAAAATTCAGACCAAAATGCTGGAGCAACATTCTCCTTCATATCTTCTTCGATTTTATTTATCACTAAGCTTTCCACAAATGTATGAAGGTCTTCCTCTTCAATTTTTTTAACTACAGTTTGAAAATCATCTACTTCAGTACATTCTGAAGGAATTTGGTTCTGAAATGAGGATGCATTTCAAAATTTGATTAGAAAAGTTAGATTAATGGCATGATGAGGTCAAAGTATGAAATGAAACTTGAAATACTTACGCCTTCCGATAAAATAGGAAACACTGAGCATATTTGCTCCCACAGCTTATCACTCGCGATCATTTTAACTTACTAATCAACAACCGGCCCAAGAGAGAGACCGCTGTTTGTTTATAACCTGGTCTTTGGAAACCTTTCTGGGAACTCGAGAGAATACAATCATACAATTTTAAGGCTCCGTCGGAATGCCCTACCTATGCATTCGGCACATGGTTTTTAATAAGTGCTTCTTTTATTGAACTGTTATAACTAATGTTCATGTCATTACATATATTGTCTACTGTATACTGTTGATGGAGTTGTAAAGTAGTTCTCGTGTGCAACAGTTAATGCCTAAGTTAGGAGTTTGGTGCCTTGGCGCTATCCTTTCAAACTTGGCACCAGTTGTAAGCTGATCAACCATTTTCCTTCTTATGTACATTTATTTATCTATATGTATATTATGTATTTAACATGTTTTGGAGAAAAGAAAAAAAGAACCAACTGAGCCAGTGTCCTCACATGCCGCTTTTTATTATGTTTTATATTCTGGAGGTCAGTTCTGTCTTAATTGATTTCATATTAATTTCAATCTTTTCCGTTTTTCATTCTTATTTGTATAGATTTTTATATGTAACAAGCATTTCTTATGCTTTTTACCTGAAATAATGGAAATTTAATTAAAAGTGGGTGTGTCAATAATTGGGTGATAAAAACTAATCTCTCAGTTATTGATAGCTCTGAGGACATCTTTACATTTTTGTTACAATCCTCTTTTATCAGCTTTCTTAATCAGTTTTTGAATATTAACACAATGATGATTCAGATTTTCAATAGTTATGATTGGTTCGAATCTTTAACAGGTGAATAACGATAATAAGGGAGGTCTCCCTCTTATTGTTCTCGTTATTAACCGTTGAGTTTACACCTTCACGGATCATAAGATCACAACCACATTGTTGAGGTGACATCTTCACGGATCATAAGATCACAACCACACCTTTGAAAATAAAAAATAAATATACGTAGATTCTTCGGTAAGAAGGGTCAGATTCAAGATGAGTATACATATACTTGTATCTAAAAATAATGAGGAGAAGGAATAAAAAAGAACCTCCTTTAGATTCCATTCTTCCTATTGTAACTTACCGTTTGCCATTTTAATAATCTCAGAATGTTTATTGAAAATAAATTAACCAAGGCAACCAACGTAGAAGGGATGATTAATATTTTTGCCAGCGATCCGAGAAGGCTGATGCTCTCATAGCAAACTTCTTCATCGCGTATTTATTGTATGTATTTATATATAATAATTAAGTTTATACTCGATTTTCAATAATTTATTATTGTAGCAATAAAATGGTGTGGGTATTTCTGGAAATGCGTAATTACATATCTTTCTTTTACCCAATGTTTCCGAATAGACCCTACCAAAAAGTCCTTCACTATTGAATCGTTGGTTCGATTTTAACGGACTGTATACAATAGTGATGAATAAAACATAATTAATATATTCATAAAAAAATTTTGAGGTTAATAAACTTCCAATTGAATGTAATTTACAGTAAATTATCATATTATAGTACAACGTTTCGGAACCACTGTCCCATATTCATGTACTTTAAACCTCATAATTTTTATAATTTGAATTTCAGATATGAAATCATCTCACATCTTTACACTGTTCTCACTACCATTACTTATTTGTGCATTCTTCACTTCTCCTCCCTATAGTAAAGTATGTAATGGCAGAAAAGTGAGAACAGTGTAAAGATGTGATATGATTTCATATATGAAATTTAAATTATGAAAAATCATGAGGTTTAAAGTACATGAATATGGGCAGTGGTCCCGAAACGTTGTACTATAATATGATAATATAATATAAATTACATTCAATTGGAAGTTTATTAACCTCTACAATTTTTTATGAATTGACTTACCAGACTTCCTAAAGAGAAAATCCATAATTAATATAAACGAAAAATCTACTGCAAATTACAATTGAATTGGGGGGGGGGGGTGGCCGAAACAATAGGTGTGTTAGTTTATTTTGAATAATGGGTTTATGATTGAATGACGCTGATGATGGTTGAATTGTATTGATAGCTGTGTATTACTCCATGGCTCGGTTTCCTCTCTTCCTCCCCTCCTCTGTTCCGGGAGGCACTTCAAGGTGTCTACTCATCATTTTTCTAGCAGAAGAAATATGAATAAAAATAAGTGGCTGTCTCTGGCCAACGTTCGCTTGTGAGTCTTAGTACTTTTGTATTCTCGGCCACATGGGGCGCTGGTGTTACGATTAGCCATATGATTCACGTCTTCCGTTTAACGGAACAAACCGCCAACCTAAATCAGCTACGATAATTTACTTGATGATGTGGTGATGCAGACTGGAGATTATTGTTGTCTGATTGAAGTTTACAAGGAAAATATATAGTGAGAATTCCACTATGCACAAAGTATTGAGAAAAAAAGGAAAAGGTACGTTTTGTATTATGTACAACAGGTTGTAGAATTGGAAATAAAAATATTTGACTGAGAATTTAGTACGTAATAAGGAATAGAATGAAATATTTTAAAAAAATTATAAAATTGAATAATTAAGTGAGCAGTAAAGTAAGTCTCCGGCCACTGTAACAATGCCCACTCGTCAAAAAGGAATAAACACTTAGCAACACCTTACATAGGGAAACTGATATATGCTCTTTTAACTAAATTAAATGAATGAACTACGTAACTAAAATTAACACAATGAAACAAAGAAAACAGCTAGTGTTACGATTAACCACATGATTGCAAACTTTAGCAGCTGATAACGCACCTCCGTGGAGGGTTGGGGGATTCAGGCTCTACCAGAAGTCACTTTAGCGCAATTTGATGCCACGACGCTAGAATGGATTAAAGTCCGTACGGCAACCGCCCAGGACCTGAGGAAGGCGGTGTCGGACCTAGACAAATTCACCGGGGAGACTGGGGAATTAAATCATTTTTTAAAAGGAGAGATCGCCTAATGGAGCGAATAGAAGCGAAGATGTCGAAGGATTTACCGGATAGCGAGGATGCAAAAGCTCTGAAAGCAGACTGCCGAGTAAAAGTAGAAGTAGAAGTATCCTAAATCAGATTCAGGCAGATGAAGAGACCCCCTGGAGGGTGATCAAAGAAAGACTAAAGAAGGCATAAGGAGGAGGACGGTGGACCCCAGAGGAGGATATATTCATGATGATCAGAGAAACAGTCTAGTGGACAGTATGCCACAGAACTCCTGGCACGCTATAACAGAATCGCTGATAAACTCAGCGAGATGATGGAGACAATTCAAGGACAGGGTCGGATGCAATTCCTATCCATATTACTGAAGATTCAGTCGGCAAAAGAACTGGGGAAGAAGGAAGGAATGCCGAAAGACCGTTCGTTTGTGGAATGTGCTCAAGATCTTATAGAGACAAGCGCTAGGGAGGTGGAGGCCCGAATGGAAGTAGAAGAGCAGGGGTGGACCCGGTAGAATTTCAAAGGGCGAGAAACATGTCAGTATCCCATGTAAATGCAGCACACATGCATTTACATGGGATACTGACATGTAAATGCATGTATGCTGCATTTACATGGGATACTGACAGGAATATTGATGTGCCATTCCACACCAATGGTCTTCATTTCCTCCCTTATCGCAGGCTTGTCAAATCCCAGCCCCTGTCGTGTAGCGCGCGGCATATCTGGTCTTCTCGTACCCCATATTGTATTAATGGAGCTCTTTCCGTATTTTGAATACTCAACTTTATTCAGGCCGGAGGTCCTCGTTTTCTACATTATCTGGTGTTTCTCGTCACCAACGATTTCTTCTATTTCCTCCACTTTGGGTGGCCCCCGGTTAAGCTTTCATCTCCCGATGTCGGATTTTCCTCTTCTTATGCCTCCACATTGGAAAGTACACCTCTCTTGGCGTCTATTCCCAAAGGAATTGCCGTGCATCCTCTGCCATTTCAATCTGTTCCTCCTCCATAGTCTTAATGGTAATCGCACGAGACAGGGGTGGTAATCTGCCACTACGATCTCTTTACCTGATTGTACACGACGTCCATGGTAGATTTACTGAGGAGCTCTTTCAAACGAGTAACGCGCACCGAAGGCTCTTTCAGTTTTTTCACCCACTGGAGAGGCCGGTGGTCTGTTTGGACTTTGAATCGCCTCCCAAACACGCAGGGTCTGAAGTGCTCCACCGCCCAAACGATGGCTAATAATTCTCGTTCGAGAGCACTGTACTGTGGTTCCGCGTCTGTTAACTTCTTGCTGCCGTACGCCACCAGGTGCTCACATCCCTCGCTCTCCTGTGACAACACCGCGCCTAATGCGTATTTGTTAACATCCGTTGTAATAGTGAAGGTCTTGCTAAATTCCAGGAATGCGAGTGCAGATTCCTGTTGTAGCCTCCTGATTCATTTCCGGATGTTGCTTTCCGTAGCCGGTGTCACCACTATCCTACTGCCCTTCTTCAACAGATTATTGACGGGGGCCAAATGTTCCACCATTTTGTGTAATTATCATTAAAATACATCCCGTAATTTTCAACGTAATATGTTTTCAAAATACAGGTGTGCCGAAAAGGAAAATTAGGTTTACGGAAGTAGTTGACGGAATGTAACAAGAACTCTACTACTGCAGAAGTTTATTAAAGTAGATTTTACTGTTTAATCGATTATTTGACTACAACCAGGCGGGAAAGGAAGCAAATTTGATGTCGAAAACGTGAAATTCGATTGAAAATTTTCGATTGATAGTTTAGAAACTCTTACCGACGTTATTGGGGAAGCACAAATAACATATATATTTTTTTCAAATGTAATACAAAGTTTGGACCGAGCTATCGAGTTGCAGTGGATAAGATGACTTAGTAACACGATAGCCATACACTCAAATTGATGAAAGGTGGAAGGACTAATTACAATAATGGCCGATGAGGGCGCCCTCTCCTATTAGCATGTCATGTCCACTATCGTATCACTTCTGCCTATATCTACTTAGTTATTGTCATCTATCTTCCCCATTCAAACTCATTAATTCAAACCGTCATGCATACTGCTGTATAAAACCCTTTTTTCATTAGTTGCCTCTTACCGGAAAAAACTACTGAACCTAATTTTAACTAAATCATCTTCAAGCCCCTGGAAAGTTTGATTACAATAAAAACTACCGATATACATTTATTTTCTACAACTGAAAACAGACCCTTCAGCCTAGAGCATAAATGTCAATCAATTTGGAAAATAATAGTGAATTCAACTTCATACCCTTCGAAGCAGTTTCACTAAAATAACATTAGCGAATAATTGATCATATCAAATTCACAGAGACCAGGCGTAGGAGTGATGACTCTACTCTATGTTTTCGGGAATCGCGTTGTGGCCTTTCAGGATTTCCAATAGACGCCCGGAGGTTTGGTTCAGGAACGATTCGCTCCGGAGCAAGAAATACAAGTCCTAGTGCGCCTGCAGATTCCGGACAGCCCTGTGGACCTAGTTGTCTCTGTCCTGGAACCCGAGTGATTCGGTGGGAAGGCTACTAACAACCCAAAAGGGTCTGGTTGTAAAGTAATCTGCCGATACCAAAAATTATTAACCCTCTCAATGTTTCATTAAAATTATATTAGAATTCAGTTGATCTTGACCTAACCAAAAATTCTACAAGCAGATAATTTAAGAAAGCGATTATACTGAATAGAAATATTAAGAAGGGATCGGACAGGGACTGTTCCTATATCGGGTATCGGACAGGGACTGTTCCTATATCGGGTATCGGTCAGGGACTGTTCCTATATCGGGTATCGGACAGGGACTGTTCCTATATCGGGTATCGGACAGGGACTGTTCCTATATCGGGTATCGGGCAGGGACTTGAGAGGTCAGCTCTTTATTATGCGTTTTGATCTGCCAGGCCTATCCCAAGGCAATACAAGTTTTTTCTTATAATTTATGGCTAATACACAGCTAACTTACAAAGAGATAGAGGGGTAGCCAAGATGATATTTCATTAGATAATATAATATAACAGATGATATTTCATCTCAGATTGCTAATTACAGTAACACATATTAGTGAAATTAAATTAAATTAAACTTAACGGAGTATAACTTAAGTATCGTCGGGAAAAAACATTGAATAAAACGATATGAAATGACTCTTACGGCTTCCATTATTCAGTCCAGTATAAGTTATAATACGACAAGGTGTATTGGCCGCCTTAATACTCCCTACCCATGTAAATAAACAAAGCGTATATAAGACTCGTTAAGACAAAGAATAAAACAGTGTTAGTTCAGTAGTCTTGCGTATTCTTATTCTGCCCGATTTCTTACTTTTTTTAGTGTTTCTCTTCCGACAACCGATAAGTGGTGCCGAATCCCTGGAACGTTTTATTGTATTTTCTATTCAGTCTACAGTTTTTCCCTTTTCTCTGCACTTAATTTCTTTTTTCTTTTGTATCATTTTTTCTCTCTCTTTCCCCGTTTTCTTCTGAATATATGAGAATGAATGTGGATGGGACTCCGATTGTGCAAGCTGTGAGATTTAATATACCGCCAGTGGAGGCAGTAGCTCCCGCAGGATGAGGCCGCAGCCCCAGCGGGCCCCGAGGCCCCAGATTTGCAATCTCTACCAACAACTTTAGCGGCGGCTCATGCGAACGCTTTAGCGGCGGCTCATGCGAACGCTTTAGCGATGATGAAGGTGAGGGCAGCGACATCGCAGGACTTAACAAAGGCCATTTCGGACCTGGAGCTGTTTACTGGGGAAATAGGTGAGCTGAACCATTTCCTCAAAGGAGGCGATCAGATTATAGAAAGGTTGGAGGCGAAGGTTGCGGACAACCTATTGGAACGACCCGACGCCTTTTCATTGAAGGCAGCTCTCATCTGGGTCAAGAGAAGTGTCTTAAATCAGATCCAGGCGGACGAGGAGACATCGTGGCCAACGGCGAAAGAGAGATTAAAGATAAATATATGGTGGGGGCAGGTGGACTCCGGAAGAAGATATATTCCACTTGTTCAGAGAGAGAAAACGACTTACACAGACCAACGGTCAGTGTGCGGGGACATTACTTGCCCAGTACAATTTAATTACAGAGAAGATAAGAGAATCGATAAGTACGGAGGTAGTGCATTGGAGAATGAGGTTCTTGGGATCAATCCTGAAGATTCAGTTGGCCAAAGAGACAAACAAAAAGGAGGGCTTACCCCAGGAACGCACGTTCGCCGAATTGGCGCAGAAGATGGTGAACACCAGTGCACGAGAGGATGATTCAAGAATGAGATAGATAGATGACGCATGGTGGAATAGAGTGACCCACACCCGCCCCAGAACTTCGACATATCGTGGAGAAGGAGGGAGCAGAGAGAAATAAGTAGAGATAGAGGCATGGCAGATAGAAAAACGAATCATGCCAGACCGAGGAATGGTGGTCGGAAGGAGGACAGAAGATGTCACAGCTGTGGAAAAACAGGTCACCTAGTGGCCCGGTTCCCCGTAAGTGAGGAATCCATGGTAACTTGCGGGTTCATATAGTAGAGAAAATGCCATGGGAATATCAAGCTATCGTGGGATGTGATTTATTTACTAGAGGGCGGTAACGGATAGCAAGAAAAGGGGGCAGATGGCCATTCTTATAGGGATAAAAGGTTCAGAGGCCAATACACTCTGGGAGAAAAACAGGTAGGTGCGATTACAGAGGGAGGAAATTGGAGACAGGTTATAATGGAGGAATTTAGGGAAATTTTTTTCAGGAACGGAGAGGCTCTGGGCGTGACGGGTTGAACCGTGCATGAAATCCCTTTGAAGCAGGAGAGGGTGACTTACGTCAAATAGAGGAAGTACCCACAGGCGCTTAAAAAACACATACGGGATGATCTAGAAAATTTGAAAACCCAGGGTATAATCGTGGACAGTACGTCACCCCCTATGGGCAGTACGGAAAAAAGCCGCACCAGGGGAAACCGAGGAGAAGTACAGATTAGTAGTGGACTACCGGAAACTGAATGATAACACAGTAGACGAGAGATGCCCAATTCCATGGTTTGACGATATCTGGGATCGATTGGGCGGAGCGACCGTGTTTAGTACGCTGGATCTAATGGCGGGTTATCATCAAATCGAGATGCATCCTCGGGACCGCTTTAAAACGGCTTTTACCTTCGAGCGTGGACATCTTGAAATCACGAGGATGCCCTTTGGAGTTAATAACGCGCCCATAACGTTTCAACTGCTCATGTATGAATTGTTGAGAGGTATCGACCTATCCATGTGCCAACTATATATGAACGACCTATTGGTCTTTAGTAAGACGGAACACGAGCATGTGGAACACCTGTTTATAATATATAATGTATAAAATATATAATGTAATACAGTATTGAAACACTAGTTTCTTTCACTAGAGCAACGCTCCATTTTAAGGAGTGTCTGAGTTTTTATATAATTAAATAGTGCTGGTGATTGATTACTGAGTTTTGCGAGGTGTTGGGACACATCTCGTTTCATTGTCTGGGACTAAAAACTTACACACTGGTGGGTTTCATTGGTTACGGTGATGAATGACCTGCGAACGCATTGGAGGAGCCACCTCCAGCAATGAATGGATTGGTAAGAAATTGGAGGGTGTCAAAGAACTTGACATGCCTCCGACCAATGAAATCTGGTACTGTGGGCAAATCTAGGATCTGATCTAGTTCTAAAGGCTTCTTCTTTTTCCACGATCTAGTTCGAACCATCTTCCCCAGTATGCTGTCTTGGAATGCCTTAAGGTGGCGCTGCGTGCCGTTGGAGAGGTACGTGAAGAGTGGCGCCCCGTATTGAAATGCCGGCCTCAGAATACTCCTATAGATTTGCAGTTTAAGCCGCAGAGAGAGTGCTTGTGTAGTGAGGAGGTGGTTCAATCTGTGAGACCGCCTTCTTACAGTTCTCGTTTTCTGGTAGAGGTGGGTGGAGAATTTGAGATGGCGGTCCATCTTCACTCCCAGATAAACTATGGAATTTGAAGGGGAGATGATGGTACCGTCCCACTTGAGCAACCTCGGGAGAGTCCATCGTTTGTGCTGTTGATGAGTGAACACGACGCTTAGCTGGTTCATAGTAATGTGTAAATTACCCTGCCGTTGAACAATCTCTTTGCAGACTGCTCCGGCCCGCTCTACGTTTAAGGTTCATTCTGCTGCTGTAGATGGCGATGTGGTCGGATAGGTGGCGACTGTAGTTAGTTTGTAGTTTTCACCAACCACATTAGCGGTATACATTGAAAACAGCACTGGCGATAGAATTGCACCCTGTGGCACACCGTATGTCAGTTGATGGAGCGGGAATGCTCATCTCGAACCTGCACATGGGTGCAGTCCTGTTGTCGAGGAACGATCTGATGACATCGTAGAGCTACTCCGGACATTCGAAGTCTATGAGCTTACGACATAAAATGCCGTGGGACACATAATCGAATGCCTTTGTACAGTCTATAGATATAGACCATAGCATGGTTCCGATTGAAACTAGAGCTTCATCAGATGGTGTTCTGTACTCACGTGGGTCTGAAAACCTGTCTGCTCGTAAGGGATAACGGAGTGTTCATCGCAGAATTCCCGGAGTTAATTCAGAACGATCTACTCGTATACCTGATGAGGCAACAGACTTATGGGCCTGTAATGGTCGCCATCAAACCCTGTCTTCTTCGGCTTGAGGAGTGGAAACAGGATGGCTTTATTCAGTCCAGTACATCTATATATGCACCTCAATCAGCTGATTTGACCTGTCAGCTGACGATCGCGCTCAGGTCTTAACTTATTTACAGAATGCATTCATTTTCTAGTTTCCACTCTATATGGCACTTACATATTACCAAAAAAAGTTATTTTTATCTTGTTGCATAAGTATCCTTGAAGTAATTAGAATTTGTGTAATGTTTAAAAAATAATTGCAAACTGCTTTTTTTTCTTGACTTCTTAGATTAACTTATACTATCAACTATCATGTAAAGATATTTATATATCAAGATATATATAGATAGTTGATAGTCTGGAGACCGCTATGTCCTCTATGAATTTCTTACATAGTAAAAACGGTCATATTATTTATAAAAAACACGGCAATATTACATTAAATAAATTTGCTCTAGTAGAGAGGGAGCAGCCTAATGGAGGTTAAGTAGATGAGGGAGCCATTATAGCCCATTGGCATCATGGGCAAAATGGTGCGGTGATTGGCAAACCAGCTCTAATCCTCTTCAATCTTTCAGCTATATATTAAAAAAATAAATAAATTAGCTCTATGGCATAGAGGAGATGAGTTGTTGCTTCTCAACTGGGCTCTTCCACGTCGTGATAAATGAAAATAGAGGTGGTCATGACACGACTTATTGCTAATTTGTTTATTCCCTGTCTTGTTTCTGACATACGAAGGTGTTATCTAGAGGTTACCATCCTACTTTAGTTATTGCGTGAGGATCGAACTTTCATTATCTGGGACCAACACGGAAAAAAATACCAGATTGCTATTGTGACGACTTAGCACTCTCAACACAATGACTACATATTAGTAAATGTAGTAAATTATTTACAAGATTACAACAAAACTTTTGGATCTTTCTGGTCATTCGCACTTGGGAAGCCCTTTGAAGGGCTGAACAAATGTTAACAAACATTTAGAAATCAAGATCGGCTATAAACCGAAACTATCTCAAGTAGCGGCTGTGGATTCATAAGGGTTTTTTTTTTTTTTTTTCGTACCCTCCTAAAATTTAAATTTGTTTCATATGTGTACATATGGTGAAGTGTGCCACATGTACAGCTGGCTTTAGTGAAACCTTTGATTGTGTTTAGGCATTATAAGGTAGGAGAAACGTCTTAATTAATGATGTAGTCTTGATTGGCTTACGCCAGTAGATTATTGGAGCGGGGAGGGGCCGTTCCGCTAGTGGTCTGAAGAAAAAAAATTATACTTCAGACTTTATGAGTCTGTCAATAATTCATTCGCATTGCTTC
>NW_027110729.1:3217-3778 GCF_000696795.3 Halyomorpha halys | reverse complement strand
TACTTTAATAATGTGGCTCTTACCCCTGTAGAACAGATTCGTTATCTTGGACTACACCTTGACAAACGACTAACCTGGAATCCTCACACAACACTAAAAAGATAGGACTACACGCAGATTCCGACTATTACAGCACTTACTAGCCAAGCGGTCTAAACTTCCGATTCATTACAAAAAACTGATCTACATGACAATAATAAGGCCCATTTGGACATACGGAGTTGAGCTTAGGGGCTCCACTAAACCTTCGAATTCCTCTCGTATCCAATCCTTACAATCCACAATCCTTCGTAAAATCCTCAATGCTCCTGATTTCGTTACTAATAAACCATCCATAAAGACCATATATGTAACCGATCTAGCCCGAACCCGATATCATTCCTTCCATTATAAACTCCCTAAACATCCAAACCCACTAGTTTCTAACCTTGCTTCCTCTTCCATTCCTGGCAATCCTCCGAGGTGACTGAAAAGAAGATGGCCTCGTGACCTTATATTGTAAAATGTTTTTAGAGTTATACTACTGGATAGTTTCTCTACATGCTGTATCATATCATTATG
>NW_027110729.1:0-1612 GCF_000696795.3 Halyomorpha halys | reverse complement strand
ATATGTTCATTTTCCTTATCGTTCTGTTTGCACATATTTTATTTATTTTATTATGCACTCTTTTTTTTTTTTTTTTTTTTTTTTTTTTTTTTTTTTTTTTTTTTTTTTTTTTTCTATGTCATTTTATTTTAGTATAAATGTATCAGTTTTACCTATTGCCCACAACAGTGTGGCAGATTGTAACATATATCAATAAATAATGATTTGAATCTTAAAAAAAGTCTAATGCCCAGTTGTTGATTTGATTATTATTCTCACCTTATTTGGTCACACATTCCAAGATCTGGCTCCATACGTCTCAATACGTTAATGAAACTTACACATAAGTTCCTCCAATATACCATGTACACTTTTATGAAGAAATAGTCTCATCATAAAGGTTAATAAACCTCATTTTTTCTGGTCTATCAAAAATGTGCAAAAACGGATTTGGTCTGTACTTAATAGGCAGTGGCCTCAGAAATTTAGAAAAAAATATTTCAATAAACAAACCTACTTTAGAAAAACTACAATTTGTACAATATTGACGTGGCCTAAATACATTTTTTGAATAGTTTAATACAAAATAACAACTAGTAAAAACTCACTTATTATCAATACTTCTAGATCAGGTCTACAGCTCACTAACATTGTTTGATGGGAGAACCAATTACGGTGAATTCGTTGGTATTTGAGTGTAAGAAACCACGCTCATCAACATGATTAGACACATTTCATTTTGGAGGATTTTTTCTCACTTTCCACTAGTGTACGGTGTAGCTTATAAATATTATTACACGATTTTACTGCATATATAAAAAATGAGTCATATTTTGAAAAACACTCGATATCTCAGGAACACACGATATTTGGCGTACAGATGTCTATTACGGCTCAATATGAAGCTGGTTAAAATCACCATAAAGTAGTTTGTAATGAATATCTTCGGCGGTTCCATGATATTTACTCAAATTAATTCACAGTGGTTATTTCTTGTTGTTTGGTAAAAATATTGTAGTTAGAATAACCGTTTCTATGAAAATATTAAATATTAAGAGTTTTATTAGGGCTCAATTTAAAGCTCATTAAATACACCATAAATTACTTCATATTGATTATTTTGATAAGAATTATAACTTTTTCTCGTTTTTTGGAGAAAACAATATTGGATATGGAAAAACTATCTCAGGAATAATTTAAAATAAAGGACTTTAGTTAAATGCACTATTTATTATTTTATAATGATATTTCAGCAATAATTTATGAGTTAATGACAATAAACCTAAAAATAAATGGCGTACATTTTAAAAAAATCTTTGATTTTACCACTATGGCTCCCAAGAAGTGGTTAACATTTGAAAATCGTATTTTTCAAACAAGAGAACTTGAGTAACAAATAAAAAAAGAACTTGAGTAAGGGGTATTGTCAAAATTAAATTTTAGTTTAATTAATGAGGCAGAATAGCGAATTCTAAATAAGTATCCCTTTAGGTAGCTTCAGGATTGTATTTTTAAAGGACGAATTTATAGATGGCACTGAAGTCAATAAAAAGAATAACTTGAGAAAATGTGGTTACCTTGGTTATATATATATATATACGATCTAGCCCGAACCCGATATCATTCCTTCCAT
>NW_027110728.1:28855-30092 GCF_000696795.3 Halyomorpha halys | reverse complement strand
AGTCTCTTTAATTATGGTTTAAAAAACTGATGACGAAAAAATTTTAAAATGAGGGAGTGAAGGAAAAATGTCTAAACGTAATACAATAAGTAAATATGTAGTATGTTTCATATACACTTGAAAATGTTGGGAAGGAACCACCTATTGGTGGTACTTTAAGGAATAATTTAAATCAGAAGGTTCCGTGACCATCTTCTTTTCAGACGCCTCGGAGGATTATCAGGGATTGTTAAGGATGAGAGATTAAGAACTAATGGGGTTAGGATGGGGGGAGTTTGGGATGAAAAGACGCATATCTGTTTTGGGCCAAATCTGCGACGAATGTGATGTTAAGGTCTTTGTGGATGAGTTTATTTGTAACGCAATAAGGAGCATCGAGGATTTTGGATTGTAAGGATTGGATACGGAAGGAATTTGATGGTTTTGTAGAGCCCCAGAGCTCAATTCCATATATCCAAATTGGACTGATTATCGTAGTGTATACTAATTTTTTATAGTGAATGGGAAGTTTAGAGCGTTTGTAAGTAAGTGTTATAGCAATCGTAATCTACGAGCATTTTCTTGTCGTTTCAATCTTGTGTGAGCTCAATTTTAAGGCAGTTTTAGATATTTTGAAAGTTAAAGACTCGTCATTTTTTTTTTTTATTATTATGATAGGAAAAAAAAACAATTCAATGTTGTTATGGTTAACATTATATAGTTTTTCCTACTATTTTGGTACCTTTATGACCGCCACTGGTTTTATATTCTTACTATCTACTTCATGCGGTAAACTATCCGCAAAACTAATATTATAGTAATAGAATAGTATTGAAAGATATGTATAGTCTAGATATTATAAGAAGATAAATGCTGTGTAAGAAAAGTAATAATAAAATTAAGTAAGATGAAAGAACTAATTAAGAAATACGTATGAAAATCTAGTTAGTAAATATATGTACAAAATTATTTAAAATGAAGTTATAAAATAAGTGTGAATTAAAACATATATTTAGGTAATTAAATATGTCTGTGAAATAATACGCAGATCTGTTTCGGGCCAAATCTACGACGAATGGGGTGTTAAGGTCTTTGTGGATGAGTTTATTTGTAACGTAATAAGGAGTCTCAAGGATTTTACGGATTAGATATAGGAGGAATTTGATGGTTTGGTGGAGCCCCAGAGCTCAATTCCATATGTCCAAATTGGTCTGGTTATTGTAGTGTATACTAATTTTTTGTAGTGAATGGGAAGTTT
>NW_027110728.1:23338-23775 GCF_000696795.3 Halyomorpha halys | reverse complement strand
GAATAAAAAAAAAATTTTGATTACAATTTAATTTTTTGTGTTATTTTTTACAATTTCAAGTTCTATCGGGCTTAAAAAAACACCCGTTATCTTGGTTTGTAGCCCTGATGATGGTGTGGGACATGGAACGGAACTTAAGTGTATAATAAATAGTTTTTTTACTATTTGTGAACTACCTTTGTTGGCTGTCATGACTATAGTTATTATAATGTAGTGATAAGTTTTGTTTTCATAATACCTTCATCTATTTATTGATGTAATTACAAAAAACAAAAAAAGAAATATCGAGTTAGCACGTTGTATTATTCATTTTGAGTCCGTACTCAGTTCATGATATTTCCTTTTATTTGCAATCCAAGTTTTTTACAAAAACAATGTGTGTGTATCGAAAGAAATATATTCAATCAAGGAAAAGTTTAAATTGTAAAAAAAATGGG
>NW_027110728.1:20548-20884 GCF_000696795.3 Halyomorpha halys | reverse complement strand
TGGTGTTTCTGGTTAGAGATATTAGTTAAATTCTTCAAAATGATATATCGATTTTTGAAGGCCAAAATATCGATAGCTGTGGAGGTACAGAAGGGCTGTTTTCTACATGGGCGCCCCTTCCGAAGAGTTAGTTCCGCCCGAGAAGCCCGCTGCAGTTTACGGGGACCCTACAGCTGATCATAAACATATTGAGTAATGTTCCTGTCATCAGCACAGAAAACATAAATTATTTTCATCTAATAAGAAGTCTAGTCCAAAAATATTTTAGAGCAAAATTTGCCACAAAACAAAAGTCATTCTTATTAAAAGTATTGTCTAATTTTAACTAATAACTAT
>NW_027110728.1:13393-14509 GCF_000696795.3 Halyomorpha halys | reverse complement strand
TCTTTTCTCAGTCCGCCGGTGTTCCTCAAGGTAGTATCTTAGGTCCTATTCCTTATACGGTTTATACAGCTGACATCCCAACCCACTCTAACACAGTTCTAACAAGATACACTGATGACACATGTATACTGTTTGTAAACAACGACCCAACGAATGCATCACAAACACACATAACATCCATTGAAGAATGGTGCCTAAACTGGAGAATCAAAATAAATCCTGACAAATCCTATCACATCACCTTTACTCTCCGTCGTAAACTTCTACCCTCCTACCCTATAGTATCCTTTGTAAATTCTCCACTAACGCATGTTGAACAGATTCGATACTTACGACTCCATCTTGACAAGAGACTTACTTGGAATTCACACAAAAGACTGAAACGACAAGAAACTGCTCGTACATTCCGATTGCTACAACACTTACTTGACAAACGCTCTAAACTTCCCATTCACTACAAAAAAATAGTATACACTACAATAATCAAACCAATTTGGACATATGGAATTGAGCTCTGGGGCTCTACCAAACCATCAAATCATTATCCAATCGTTACAATCCAAAATCCTACGTAAAATCCTTCATGCTCCTTATTACGTTACAAATTAACTCATTCACAAAGACCTTAACATCCCATTCGTTGCAGATTTGACCCAAAACAGATATGTGTCTTTTCATTCCAAACTCCTTAACCATCCTAACCCATTAATTATTAATCTTTCATCCTTAACGATCCCTGATCATCCTCCGAGGCGTCTGAAAGATGGCCACGGGACCTTCTGATTTAAATTAATGATTAAAGTACCACCAATAGGTGGTTCCTTCCCAAGATTTTCAAGTGTATATGAAACATACAACATATTTACTTATTGTATTATTTTGTACAGTTGTAAATTAGATTAAATAAATAAATTTAATTGGGTTTATTTTTATTAATGTCTTTTATTTTGCAATTTTACATCTGCCTTTTGGCATGTATAGTAAACTTTTAATCCATTAGACACAACATCAAGGGGGATTCCAAGGCTCTTGTCAAGATGGAATCCTAAGTAGCGAATCTGTTCAACAGGCGTCAGTAGGATATTAAGACCCTACAATGCCTTAGGAGAGAAGAGG
>NW_027110728.1:6421-7277 GCF_000696795.3 Halyomorpha halys | reverse complement strand
GAATAATTTAATGTAACATTAATTATTTAAAATTAAAGTTAAGAAAAAAAATATAAGTAACTAAGTATTTCACCCACTTCGACTTTGGATGCCTGGTATATGGTGGACTCTCGGGTAATCTCGAATTTAAACTTAAACGTCTTATGAATTGCGCAGTACGATTTATTTTGGGGATTAGCAGAGATACGCACATAACCCAGTATTACGCCGAGCTGAAGTGGCTCTATCATTTTTCCGAAGCAAGTATTTCCTATATATATTCCTTTCTATTCCAAGTAATTAGTACTCAAGGCCCCTCCAATATCCTAGAAAACCTGCAATTTAAATTGTTTGTCCAATCCCGTACTACTAGGTCCCGTTTATCTGACATCTACCCTCCACCTCACCGAACTGCTGCGTTTGATAAATAGTTTTTTACCCGAGCTGCCTATCTCTGGAACTCCATTCTCTCTAACATACGTATAGTACCAACCCTTTCCTCGTTTAAATCCTTTATATTTCACTACCTTTTGCTCCGCCAATCTGACCCATTATTATAATAGTACAGATATTTTGTAATTAACTTTTTGTTATGTTTTTACTTTGTCAGTTAGTTTTTTAATTAATCTATTTTTCTCTCTCTGTATATAAGTTATAATTAAGTATGGCCACACTGTTTTATAGCCAATAAATGTTATTAAAAAATTAAAATTGCCTTTGTAATTGTTCTAAAGTGACCTAGTCCCAGACAAATACTCTTTTTTTCCATTTTCATTTTCATTAATTAATGAAATATGTAAATGACATAGTTGAATGAAAGGAATAAACTATGAAGTATTACAAGGCAAAACGAGTAATTAGCAAATATGACACATGT
>NW_027110728.1:3993-4304 GCF_000696795.3 Halyomorpha halys | reverse complement strand
TTACTGTAATCAAAACTTAGAAGTAAACAATAACATGAAGTTTTGGAAGGAAAGGTTACTAAACAAGTTGCTCAGAAAATCCGCTAGGAGCTCTTCTGCATTTACCATTTAACATGACTTTAAATAGGGCTGCTCATAATGCTATACTTCAAACATTTAACATGGTAAAACATTTTACATTTAAAACAATATCATGAGTACCCCTAGTATTGCTAGACATGTAAGAGATGGCTTTTATACAAATAGAACAAGGGCTTCAAGGACCAACCATGAAATGAGTTGTTAGGAGGTGATTATGGGGGAGAAAAGAA
>NW_027110728.1:0-840 GCF_000696795.3 Halyomorpha halys | reverse complement strand
AATCGATATTGGAAGAAGATAGTTAACCTTAATGATAGTCCGGATGGCGGTCAATAAAGCTATCAGAATAGTGAAAGAAAACTATTTATTGTTAAGCAACGTTTCGTCCAACTTTGTACGGCTTCGTCAGGGCTACATGAAAAAACATTTTAGAATTAACAAAAATTAAAATAAAAAACATTTCAAAACAATTTTTATGTTTATAAAGTATATAAAAAATAATTAATAATAAGAGGAGAAGGTAAGGAGGTGCGGTAAGCAGAAAAAACAAAAATAAACAAAAGATTATTTGTTTGTGCCGACGTTTCAGCCTGATTTTCAGATCTTCATCAGGGCCATAAAAACAAACAGAGATAACAACCATCATTCAGAGAAAAAATTAAAAAAACAAATTTGGAAATGTACATAACAACTAAATGAAAATATAAACTAGTTCATTAATAACTATGGAATAAGACAGTAGTAGATTGATAACATTATTATTTATATACATATAAATGTGAGTAATAAATAAATGATACAGTGGGTAAGAATGTTATACTTGTGAGTAAAAAATGAAAAACCTTTTAGTTATATAAATGAGTAAAAAAAAAAAAAAATAGTTAAATTAAGAATAGAGCATAAGTAAAAACAATATTTTAAAAAAGGAACAAAAGAGAAGAAGAAATATATGGAGAATAGGAAATGAAGTAAGAAATATAAGATACGAGAGAAAGAACTTACAGTTATAGGTAGATATTCTGGCTAGACTATTTTAAATTGCAGGAAATGTCGCTAGAGTGCAGGTCAACAAATCTTCACTTTATTAGGATTAATAATAACAATATAAGGAAGTATACA
>NW_027110727.1:1867-2898 GCF_000696795.3 Halyomorpha halys | reverse complement strand
CACAACTGTGTGGCAGATTGTAATATCTATCAATAAATAAATCTATCAATCTATTTACAATAAAAAACCATCCATCATTTTTGTGAAATTGTTATTTATAAGCTACTCAATAATGCTTTCAAGAATTGCTGTTTCACAACATAAGCCCAAGGCACAGCATTCCTCTAACTCACATTTAACTATAGATTGGAAATTTTTTTTGTTACTAAAGGAACAAAATATCGATTTAGCTTACAAAAAACAAACTGTTGATCACGGTTTAACTCACTAAAACCGTTCCAATCTTTCTTTTTATCGCAAGAAAAAATAGAGAAACATTAAAATCTTAAAATCGTTTCAAAACCTCGACTTACTATTCACTAAACTATCAGGATCCATCCCTTATAAATAATGATAACAGAAGTTTATCAGAGGAATCATAAAGTGTATTCTGCTCTTAAAAATATTTGATTGGAGTGGAAGTAATAAATATTTATCGTTACAAAAACTTAGCGATTCAAATATAACAGTTCTTCACTTGTTTAACATAACAGTTTCATGTTTAAAAGCTCCATACCACACTAATGTAATAGCTACTTTCGGATCGTATTGCATATAATCTTTGCCAAGTAGCAACAAATTTCCCCAACCCTTTCAACTATATTGCCCTGCTGTTCCTATTTTACATGCGATCGTCGTGCCAAATAGTTTTGTCAATAAATTAATTGATATTCATTTTTTAAATTGGACTTAAACGTCTAAAATTTTCATTTTCAGAACTCGTGTGATAAACAGTACCCCAGGTTTCCCGAATTAGGTTATACAGTGAATTATCTAGTTTTAACTATAACAACATAAAGTCAAAGAATAAGTTAGATAATATTTTTAAAATAAACAATTTGTTCTTATCATTCTAGAATTGTGTAAGACCAAACCACTCAGAAACATGAGAATGATGACTTTTTGTATCTCTGGTATCATGTGAAGTTATACAATAAAATGCACGTAACAATGCGATATAATATTATACAACTCTAAAATATGTACATATA
>NW_027110727.1:0-252 GCF_000696795.3 Halyomorpha halys | reverse complement strand
TTAATGATTGTACACTTTCATAAAAAAAAACAAATAAAAAAAATAATATAAAAATAAATAAACCTGTATATGAATTTCAGAAGAAAAATAAATAAATGAAATGAATATAATAAAACTATGTAAAATAAATTATTTATAATCTCGATCTAAGGTTCCTTACTCTATCTCCCACGCATGAGTTAGTAGAGTAAGGCTGTTCAAGATCCCCCCGCAACTGTATCAGCGCATCACTGGTAATGTATTTATTATAAG
>NW_027110726.1:165593-219586 GCF_000696795.3 Halyomorpha halys | reverse complement strand
TATATATACATATTGTTTTTAGGATTTAATATTTAGTTTATCTAACATTGTTTCTCATTTCACATTAAACATGTATTCCATTCTTGTATAAATTTAGATTAAGGATAAGTTACTGCCAAAGGATACAGAAGGCCAAGGCGTAATAGGTTTTCGAGTAGCAAATGTAATTTACTAGGAATTGCTAGAGTTAGTCTTAATCCACTATTCCATAAATTGTTCTTCCAATCCTAGATAAATTATTTATTATAAAAAGAGTCTCTAGTTAAAAAATACTTAGAGTTTATGTAATCATATATGTATCTTTGTATCAGGAAAATCTCAATTCTTTTAATAACTAAGCATATGGCAAGACCTGTGAGACAGGATATAATAAGGATTACTGATAAATACTGATCAGTACTTATCATATATTTTTAACCTACATAATATCATTGTCTGAGATAATTTTGTCAACATACCATCAGATTTTTCCGCTGGCATAATCAAGTGCCAAAAGCCCAATTTGAATATAATGGATATGGTCTAAGTGGGTCTCTCGTCACCTGCTTAAATTGATGGCTGAAAAAAATTTATATAAATATATTTTAAAATTTTGTAATATTAAAAATAAAAATACAAAGAGGATAATAATTATTTGATGTGGTAAGAGTAACTAAATATTATTTATTACTTATGCCAACAAATAACAATATCGCGCATAAAATGCATTTCATTTCATACAATATATTTTGTTGGAAATGTCGGAAATTAAAATAAAATCTCAGAAGTGGCTACATGAGCTCCAGTTTCTAACTTGAATAAGTACCAATTGAGTCCAACTAATTTTAGCATGATCAGAAGTTTAGTGGATCGTTATAAGATAGGATCTATGTGGGAACTTCGTTGTTCGCTTATAACTTTATTAACTAAAAGCCAATGTTGAAAAATGTGTCCGATCTGAAGTAAATTTCGTACGTGTAGGCCGAAAGTATTCTCAAAATGGATTGGATGTATGAATGTTTGCCGCCATACAACGGTCAAAAATATTTTATACATATATTTTTACACGTCTCCAATCCTTACAATCCAAAAAACCCTTAATGATTCATATGTCTAAGATCTAGCCCGAATTAGATATCAATCTTTCCATTATGAACTCCCTAACAACCTTAACCCACTAGTTTCTAGCCTTGCTTGCTCTTCCATTCCTGATAATCCTCCGAGGCGCCTGAAAATTCGATGGCTTCGAGATCTTCTAATGTAGAAATATTATTAGAGTGCTACCAATGATTAGTTTCTCTTCTTGCCTGTATCATACCATTATAATTTAACATTAACAATTTACTTGATTGTTTATGGAAATGCAGTTGTAAATGGAAATAAATAAAAAAAAAATCAAAGAACTCGTTACGTAAAATAAAATAGACTTGTTTTTGCTACTTTTTCGGTTCAAAGATAATCAAGTTTTTACTATCATATAAAATCAGATACACGCTAACGGAGAATCAATACACAACATAAATCATTCACTTGAAAAAACAATATTATAAAACATTCTATAATCATTTAAATTCAAGATAGTTAAATGCACCACAAAATAGTTTATTGGTAAGCAGTTAGAATCTAGTGGGTTTAGATGGTTAGGGAGTTTATAATGGAAGGAATGATATCTGGTTCGGGCTAGATTGATTACATATGAAATATTAAGGTCTTTATTATTTATAACAAAGGAAGAAGCACTGAGGATTTTACGATGGATTTTCGATTTTAAGGATTGGATACGAGAGGAATTTAAAGGGTTAGTGGAACCCCAAAAATCAACTCCATATGTCCAGATTGGTCTTATTACAGTCATGTAGACCAGTCATTTCTAATGGATTGGAAGTTTAGACCGTTTGTCCAGTAAGAGCTGTAATAGTCGAAATTACGTGCTGTTTCCTGTCTTTTCTGTCTTGTGTGAGGATTCCAGGCTAGTCATTTGTCTAGATTAGCGGATCTGTTCGAAGTACGAGCAACATTATTGAAGGATGCTGTAGGCCAGTAGGTTGGTTTTTCGATAAAGGGTAAAAGTGATTTGATGGGGTTTGTTGGGATTTATTTAAATCCTCCAAATTAGAGTGCTACCAATGGGTTCTTTCTCTGCACGCTTGTAACACTCCATCAAGATCAAACTTACTGAATGTATTAATAATATACAGTTGTATATTAGGCATTCTTCGATGCCTGTGATATGGGATTGGAGAGTTTGGAATGCAATTAAAGGGTTATTATTAACTTTGGGCACACATATTTCGGCATACGTGGTGAGGATAGTGTTAGGATTGGTTGTAATGTCTGCTGTATAGACGGTGTAGATGATAGGATCGAGAATACTACCTTGAAAAACACTAGTGGACTGAAAATAGAGGGATGAATAAGAACCATTGTGGTTTACGTGAAATTATCAGTGAGAACGGAACGGATAATGAGAAAGTGTGTGGGAGGTAGGAATTTACGAAGTTTGTAAAGCATTCCCGGATGCCAGACTCGATCAAGAGCCTGTTGTACATCGAAAAAGATTTACGCGCAGTAGATTCCGCGACTTAACAAACTGTAACAACAGTGCAGTCTAAAACGACTTTATTCTTACATATTCCTTTTATTTTATTAATTTTAATTTTATTAGAAATAAATATCTGGGAGGGAGGGAAAGGCGTGTCAAGAAAGAGTATGTGTTCTGTTTTCAGGCAATCCTAGAAATAGGGTATTTTCCCTTTAATATAATAATATATACGTCTGAAGGCATTACTTCCGGAACAAACTGGAGACAGAAAGACAAAAGGCCTAATTATCAACTGTCAAATGTTCTCAAGGGTCCCAAAACTTTGGTCATTTTATGGGGTTCCTATAAAGATTGTAAGTATAGAATGTAGACATATGCAATCATATATCACACGTGACATAGGTTCAGTTAGACAAGGGGCAATTATTGAAATAATAATACCAGTCCCTTAACTCGCACTCCAAAGAAGACGAGTAGGATGTTCAGAATCTAAACTGGTAATCGAGGATTATATGATTGGAATCTAGGATGAGGTATAGGCTTTTCAAAGTGAGTTTTTCACGGAGTTTTCCCACTATATATAACTTATATAGTTATATATAACTTTTTTAATAAATAAAATTGGCGAAGTTGGATGAAATAAATCAACGATTGTCTGCTTGCTTTAATATATTTAGTTGTAGCTTTAATATATTTAAGGTAACGATGTAGCTCATTGGACGTGACCTCGCTATAAATACGTGAAGAGAATAAATACGTATAGAGAAAGTATTATAACTATTTATAACAAGATATGGTTTTAATTATGGAACTGGCTCACTGCGATTCTCTCTTATTAAAAGACATTTGCGCTCTATTAATAATGCAGCAAATGAGAGATAAAAACAATAAGAATTCCACTAATCTTCCGGATATTTGAGAATTCCTACTCATTATTTATGAACGAATATCGCGCTCTGCTTAGAATCAAGACTCTAGAAGACTCCTTCTCTAATAAATAATCTATCACGGATCGTAAGAACGATTTATGGAACAGTGGATTAAGACTAACTCCAACAAATCCCAGTAAATTACATTTTCTACTTGAAAACCTATTACGTTGTAGGCTTCTGTATCACTTGGGAGTAACCTCTTCCCTTCAATTTAAATGTGATAAGAATAAAATAAATGTAAATTATCAACAGAAATAATATTAGATAAATTATATATTAAATTCTAAAGACAGCATACATTTAGTAAATTGAAAATAGATCCGAAGTAATACTAATGCTTAAGGATAATAATATGAAACATTTCCATAACATTCAAGTTTATAAAACAATACTAAATTAATTACCCAGCATATCTCCTAGATACCTATTGAAGTAATTTTTATGATATTTGCCAATAAAAATTTATAAAATATTTATTTTTCGTTATTTAAAAAATAGAGGTCATTTAAAACTGTATCTTATTATGTTTTAGGCGTAAAGATGTCCATTAGCATAAAAAGTGATGCTCGGTAAATCCATCATTAAGTAGTTTGTAAAAAATATTTTCGAAAGAGCAGTGGCTTTTTTTTATTTGCTAAAATAAATTCTCAAAATATTTATTTTTTGTTATTTGAAAAAAAATTGGTCATTAATTTTATCTCATTATATATTAGCCAAAAAGATGTTTATTAGCATGCAAATTGTTGCTTGCTAAATGCATGAGTAATTAGTTTGTAACATATATTTTCATTGGAGCAGTAGTTCCTATACTATTAGCCAAAATAAATAAACAAAATATTTATTTCTCGTTATGAAAAAAAAATGGTTAATAAAAACTGTATCTTATTATACATTAGGCATAAATATGATTATTATCATACAAATTGAAGCTTGAGAAATACATCATAAAAGTATTTTCGTAGGTGAAGAAGTTTCTGTAATGTTTGCCAAAATGCTTTTAAATTGTTAAGTCTGCCTAAGATTATGTCTAGATTCTTTGCTTCCTCTATTTTCGAAGATTATTTTAACTGAAAAAGAGACGTGGTTTAGTTTTAAATTCAGTATGCCGTCGACTTAGAAATCGATCATACATTCCTTCGCCGCAGAGTTCAGTGCTTCAACACATAACAAAATACCACAAGGAAGTACCAAGCCCAAGCAAAGGCGGTAGACGTCTACTATCACATCGCTCCGATTGACAGAAAGACATTTTATTGATATTATTATTTCAACCTGTAAAAAGGGCAAGCCGTATGTATTTTGTGTATTGTGCTGTTGGAAACGAGTGGAAAAAAAGCGGAAGTGGGAAAAAAGTGGAGGAAGGAAAAAAGATACTACTGCCCGGATTGTGATGTCGACTTTAGTATCCAGTGTTTTAAATTCTATCATGCACGGACTAATTACTAACACGGTACATATAAAATACATTTTTTTTTTTACATTTTTATTACATGCCGAAATATTTCGAGACATGATAAAATTAAATATTTTTTGGACAAGATTATTTTACCATCCTGTGAAAGGATTAAATGAACTTACAGGGAGGCACACAATAAATACTCCAATAACTAGTTTTACATAGAAATTGAATTATTTTTTTTTAAACATGGTAATTTTTTAGTCCTATAAAATTGAATTGCAACCGATCTAAGGCGACAGAAATTTATATTTCCATTCTCTGTTGTTAATACTTTCAGCCTGAACAATCAGCAACTTTCTTCCAATGGAACACATTTTTTGTCCTATGCTCCAGGTTTAGCTTGTCCTTGCCATTCCCCAACGAGCCAACATGGTCCAGTTTCAATTTCCCCTGCCACTATCTCCCCACACGTGGACTAACAGAATCTCCAGAATGTTTACTTTTAATTACCTGGGCCGAGTGCTCTGAACAAACGGAACTCGAAGGTAAGATGGTTTTCACGGCTCGATGTTTTGTTTGCTAAGAGCAAAAGTTGGTTTAGTAACATACTGTACGTATCCAAACAACACCAACCAGTATGTTCTCAAACCTGTCAAAGATAAAGATTTTTACAAAAAATAAAATAGAATTATAGAATTTTCATATAATTACTTATTAATTGTTCATTTTAATAAAATTATTAACAATGTGTAATTTGAAAGCTTTGAAATATGACCAAATTTCAAATATAAACAGTACAAAAAATATATTAATGCCATTTATGGATATATAAAGACACTGATGCAAAGTGCAACATAGTAAATAGAAAAAAACAAAAGATAAAACAATAATGACAAAATAATTAATACCTGAAGATAGTCAGATAGGCTAGAACATCGGCAGGATTATTCTGTTAATGTAAAATTTAAAAAAAATAAAAGATGAAAGAGAAGGCCTTAAGGGAGAAAAATTGATTTTTAAGATATATAAATGCAGAATTTTCAAGCAGAAGCCAAATGACGGAAAATCAGAATCATACGATCAATTATAAAAGAAATACAAAAAAAATAAATCTAACACCGAACTCTTAAGTAGGCAAGTAAGAAACCCCATCCACATTTTATGGATAAATATAATTATACATTATATAATAGTATAGCTATCATATAATAGCTGAACAGTTTATAGAATATAGTGCACTTTAACAAAGTTAGTGGTAAAAAAAAAAATGGAAAAAGTAACAAATATTTTGTTGGATTTTAATATACAGGGTAAATTAGAATTTGCTTCTGATTTAAGTTTTTTAAAAGTTATAAAATTTGCCCAATTTAAAAAAAAAATATTTTAATTTTATCAATTAATTACAATTTTAATAGTTATATTGTTTTAAAAAGGAATGTTTCAGACAAAAAAAAAATAAATTTTATTATTATTTACAATAAGGTGTAATCTTGGTAATCGAAACTGATTACTGCAGGTTGGTGTTTGGATTACAGAAGGTATTCCGAAAAAAAGTGCAAAAAAATCAACAATATGAATATACTTAACTATTTTTATTTTTTTTTTGTTTTACATATTTGACTGGAAATTTGACAGAATTAAGTTTAGAAAAAGTTATATTTTTTAAACAAGGTGGTTCTTTTTTTTTCTTTCTTTTTTTTTTTTGCTTAGCCTTCTGAAGGAACGTATTCACTGCTTATTCTTTCAAACATTTAAGAGAATAACTTACTGCCGCGGTGTATTATTCCCTGCTGCTCACCTTAGACAGTGATTGAAATGGTTTGTATTTCTTCTTTTTTTCACCAGTTCGGGTTACTGGAGCGTTCGTAATAACGAAGTTTGTATTACCGATATTACACTGTACTTCTACATGTATGTATGCATGAAACTATGTTTTGGTAGTGTGATTGGGGTTGGGAGGACTAGATATATATTTTAAGATATTTGTAATGTCTTGTTCCTAATTCATTGAGCATTATCTAAACATATATACATGTATATGTAGGTAAATGGATAAGAAGAAAATAATAATCACTGGTTTATTTCACTTACATACATAACTGTGCACATGGTATTAATAACCTTCTAGACTGTTACAAAGAGCTCCCGTGAGGGCTGACTTGATTGTCATGGCTGATTTGAATCGATACCTTAATAATAATCGTGTGCAATAATTTATGAAACACATTAATAGAAACTGTAGCATTAATTTGCATTTTACAACCATTTATCTAAAAATTCAAGAAACAAAATAGCAAAATATTGATTCATACAACAACAAAAATGTATACAAATAGCTTCAAAGAATAGTAAACAAAATATAGAAAATACAAGAAACCATAAAATATACATATTATTAATAACATTGGCAAGAAAGACCGTAGAGGTCCAAGGCCTCGCGCAATGTACTAAGGAAATACATCGCGCGTTTCCTTACGTGGTTTTTTCATAGGATGGGTTCGTCACTCCCACGCCTGTTTTTCGCAAGTGCCACCCTTGGCTAACGGGTCTCACAAATGCCCGGGAGAGGTCGTGAGTGAGTTTCGTATGGTTTTATGCTTTGAAAAAAGCCTGGTTGGGACCAGAACTCGAACTGACAACCTTTGGGACGTTAGACAGGCACGTTGCCATGCGGCTACCGTCACCCCTCAAATATACAAATACACTTCATAAACAAAATATCCATTCAAATAATTTCTTCTAAATATTTTGTAGGAAACCGCACAGTTCTACCACACCTAGTAGAGGTCGGTACAGTTTCATGTAGCTTCTGTTGTTCTTCCTGGTTTGTAGACTGTGTCTGCAATAATGGAAAATCATCACGAAACTGGGCTAAAGGTTCAGTCGAAGTTTCCTTCTGATTCATACGAGTCTTATTAACCTTCTAGGCTGTTACAAAGAGCTCCAGTAAGGGCTGACTTGAATTGTGCAATATTCGAAACCTAATGCCCCTACATCTGTAATGTGGAACTTAAAAAAAATGTCATAACTTTAATAATCATTGGTGCGATGTGGTCCAGATGATTTTTCTTAATCATTAATTAAGTAAATTAAAATTTGATGACTAGCACCCATCCTTAAAATTTAAGTTCAGTATTATATTAGATTAACTAATTATAGATAAAGATCAACTTATTTATTAACTAGTTAAAAAGAAAGGTTGATTTTGAGAATACTATGTTATAAAAATGAACATAATGGCTATCTGTTGCGTTCCTTTTCGGAGCAGGAGTTGCAATTTTCCCCTGAGGAAACTTTACCGTCATCTGTTAAGGACAATAGTGAGGAAGAAATAAAAGAAGAGGACCTCAAAGTTGGGAAACTCTTTAAGAGTACTGTGTGAGAGGATGGCATTATAAAACTTTTTACATAAATCAAGTAGAAGTGGCTAAGTTTGTCTCAGATGTTTACGGTGTTCCCCCTCGGGAGGCGGTGAACTTTCTTTTCAGGTTAAAACAGAGATACTGAGATCCTACTGAGCCACTTTGTGGGGAACATGCACCAAAACCTTCTCTTATTTTAGATCTCAAGTATTTTTTACTAATTCTGCTTAATTATAACAACAGTTTGTCTATGTATATTCAGGGACCAAATGAATCTAAATTATTAAAAAAAAATACTATGACTTGAAGAAAAATTATAAATAATTACAATTCTCATTAATACTTAAAATGAATAACGATTATACAGTTCCTTTTTCTTCTTCTTCTTTATTTAATTATTTGAAGTTATTTACCATTAATTGTTATGTTATTTTACCAGCAACATGAAGCCAAAAAGAGTTAATAACAAACACTGTAGCATTTAAAGAGCGATTTTCGTTGATAATGCCTTTTTTGATCAATAATGATTATTAGTTTTAATTCTTATGTTACCTGGCTTGTCAGCGCAAGCAAATTTAAACTTTCTGTAAGATAATTATCAGATTAAATGTTGTGGGTACTAATTATTAATTTCATTCCAATTCCAATTTACACCTCACATCCAAATTTAAAAATGTTTTGCACTATACTATCAAATATCAACTATCATTGATATGATATTTGATAGTTTAGTCAATCTAAAGTTTTTGTGTAGTGTGTAGTCAATCTATGGTTTTAAAAATGATAAAGTTGTGAAAAAAGGGTGATTTTGACTTGTAATTAATGACCTGGGCAGAATAGCCTGCAAAACATTTTTAAATTTGGATTTGAGGTGTAAATTTATATTTAAGGATGTCCTTGAGGATGGCCGAATTGGCCAAAATGTTGGACTGTTGATATAATAAAGAGTGTTGAGAAGTGTTTAGAACCTGGAAACATTAAAACGTTCATTTCCAATTCGAATTTGAAATTTTAGATGATTGCAATACATTACTTATTATATATTCCTTAAAAAGCTAAATAAAAGTTTAAAAAATAAATAATATAAATAAATGGATCGATTGAAATTTAGATAATTATCATTATCTTTGATGACTCGAAATGGACTTAGCTAAACCAAGTGGGCTCGGTTCATCAGTAGAGAAAGGACAGATAAATGACTAGCTCTGGGGAACTGATCTATGGCTCACTCGGTCTCCCTGATTCAATATTTCACGAGCGGCTGTCCCTGATGTCCCTCCTGTTGCCTTCTATGGCCTCCTCTCTCCCCTCCTCCTCTCTCCTCTCCTCCTATCTCCCTTCCTCTAGGGATCCATCTAGGGGCGGATTTCGATTGAACTGTGAGATTTACCATCCGATCCTATCATTAGGGCTATTTTTCCAAACTTCTATTCTCAAATTAATCTTTAACAATAATTTTATATTGGATAACAATGACTCTAAAAACCATCGGAGCAATTTAAGGTGGGCCGTCCGTAGCTCAGATGGTCAAAAAATCATTGTAATTAAACATTTTGGTAATTTTTTCTCTTTAATTTGGTACTAAATGATGCCTAGAACAAAAAATTAGTTATCAAGTATTTAGAAAAAAAAAACATATATTTTTTATTCATGAAAAAACAAAAATTCATAAATTTGAGATTCGTAATAATAACCCTAAAAAATAATTTAGCATATTTTTAGGACTTCTTCCAATCTTTTCTTTCCGTTCTATAAATACAACTTTTGGATGGAACAAGTTTCCATTAAGACAAAGTTTGAATTTCTTTTTATGTTCTTGGTATCTTGTTGGCATACTATAAGAATACGTAGAAACTTACGTGAGCCCAAAGCGTTTTGGGGGCATGTTGACTTTCTTTACTGACCATACAAATAAATCTTGCATGGTATCAATTTTAAAAAGAAAATTAAAAAGAGAATGTTATTGATTTAAAAAATAATAATAAAATAGTGGCCGAAAAAAAAGAAAGAACCAAACTTTTTACTAGTATTTACCGCACGGAAAAAAAAATTAAATCTTTATTCATCTGAAACAATGGGACTCGTCACTATTAAATGTACTATTATAGAGTTAAAAAAAATAAATTTACTATTTATTAATTTTATACATGTTGATGTTTCTAAAAGTATTGTTTAGTTTTCATTATATTAGAAAATTATCAACAAAATAGAAATACTTATTTTTTCGATCTTTTTTTTTTTTTTTTTAAGAAACGTTTAAATAGATCACCAATATCCTAAATAGACACAAATGAGAAAGTTTCGTGAACTTGGACCTTTCCAGGTACAAATACCATAGGACTGGACAATAATTAGATTGGATCCAGTTCAACTCCCAAGTTCAATGGTAGACCAAAAGGCATTTCAATAACGTTCAAGAGAATCAATAGGTTCCACAGTCTGCGGGCTTCTAACGATCTGCAAACAACCCTTGCTGCTTAAAATGTTAACTATTCTGAAAATCCCAATGAGACCTGTTTCTGCATTCCCAGAACCAATAAATTAAAATTTCCCTATCCCTCTTATTGAAAATATCTTAGTCCAGGACCTCCAGAAGTATTCAGAAAAAATATCCAAATCCTTTTCTCCATTCCGTGATAATTCATGTCTTATGTCCAATACGATTTTTTATTTATTCCAGAAAGTTGAAGTTCTTAAAAAAGTCGTTTATCATCTTTATAGATAAAAAAGGCTACTTTTCAATGAACCTTCTATGTTAAGAGGATAATTTCTCTTACCAATACTTGTACTGGCCTAATTCACCACTCAAGTTCCAATAATTTATGTTATTTATACCAGTTCCAATAACGCCATGAACTGATTCTGAGTATACAAAATTTAAAATTCCCCAACAATTTTTGTCAGATTTTCCTCCGGGGGAGTAAAATATTAAATTTAAGAGAAACAAAAAAGGGAAAACATTTTTGTAATAGTTTTGATTATATAATTAATAAAAAACTGAGTACAATTATGAACCACAAGAGTAGCTTAGAGGTGACGCAGAGCCTGGATGTTGCAGTGACCTGCCCGCTGACCCGAATCTGTTATTGATGCTCCAATTATCGTTCTATTTTTGTAAGTTAACGGCGTCATATTTCATGCTCAGTTACTCGAAATATAAACTGTTAGTATATTAGGGTCTCTATAGTGCTTTTTTCCGGATTTTTTATTTATTTATATATTTTTTGAGGGGGAGGCGGGATATTTTTCAAAGAAATAGATAATATTTTAATAATAAACATAACCCAATCTAGGCATGGTCTACAGGCTCTTTAGTAATGGAGTACTCCACATAGACTTACCCAAGACCGTATGAAGTAGATTGTTGGAAGATAGCACCCAGACTATTGAAATTGGTTATTGGTAACCTAACATTTTTTGGTTAACAATAAATAGTTTTACTTCATATATTTTGATACCATTATTGACCGCCACCCGGACTATCTTTTCTACGAGTAAAATAATGTATGATAGTATAATAAAATACAAAAATCCAATCCAATGAAAAAAATGCAATATAATATACAATTTTATAATAATAATATATTATATGAAGTATTTTATATTATATCATATGTACCAATTCAAATGACCTGTTAAGTACTAATGATCAATGAGTTTACTAAAGATCTAGGTATCAATTTGATATGTATGAGAGGCACCAGCTGGAATTTTTAGCGTAAAGTAATTTCTTTTGTCAGCATACCATAGAAGCCCCCGGGCCTAGTCAGAGACCCGGTCGGCAAAGCATTAAAAGTAATGTATATATACATGTAAATACCAGGGGTCCCCATGCACTCCTTGACCGCCAAGGCAGAGGTAAACAGCTAAGCAGCCCTTATCTCACACCTGGCCACTCTAAAAACCTCAGGGAAAATACAGCGACTCCGATCAAAGAAGAGAGCTGCCTTAATTTGAACCTGAAAGGGAGGAAAAAGAACAACTTTCGCCGAAGGTCATTGGACCTTTCCCTCCCCCTCTGAAGGGTAAGTAAAAAAGTGGGAGCATAGAAGAGCAAATGAAAAGAACGGAGATCGGAAGTGGGAAGGAGTTAGAAGAAGAGAGGAGAGAAGAAGCAAAACGGAGCAGGAGGAACGGAGGGGGGCACTTGAAGACCGTTAGGAGAGAATTGAAGACAGCCTGTGAGAAGGAGAGCCCTTGGTGAGAACACTGGAAGACCGTCGAGGACAGTTGAAGACAGTCTGGGAGGATGACAGTCCTGAAAGAGGAGAGTTTGGAGGAAGAGAGAGCAGCGAACCAGTTGACGACAGTTGAGGAAGTCACATCTCGCAGAGATTCAGCAGCGGCCGCCGGTAGGCTGCGAAGCAAAACGAAACACAAGTAAGACCTTTTTCTGTTTGAATGGCAATAATAGAATTGATAACTTAGAGTCAGTATAAATATCAAAGATCCTAACTAGTACTTCTCAATTCATAATATAATAAGTACTACCTCCTTCATACTTTCTCATCATTCGTTCCTTTCTCATTGATCGATTTTTCCAGGTAAACCACAATGGTTCCTATTCATCCCTCTATTCTCAGTCCGCTGGTATTCCTCAAGGTAGTATCCTTGGTCCCATCCTTTACACCGTCTATACAGCTGACATTCCAACAAATCCTAACACTATCCTCACCACGTATGCCGATGACACATGTGTGCTCGCTGTTAATAATAATCCATTAATTATATCCCAAAATCTCCAATCCCATATCACAGCCCTCGAAGATTGGTGTCGTAATAGGAGGATTAAGATAAATTCCAACAATGGGATTGGAATCCCATCAAATCACCTTTACCCTTCGTCGTAAACCTACTGACTGCCCTACAGTTTCATTTAATGATGTTACTCTTACCCCTGTCGAACAGATCCGCTACCTTGGACTACATTTGGACAAACGATTAACCTGGAATCCTCACACCAGACAGGAAAGACAGGAAACTGCACGTCGATTTCGACTATTACAGCACTTACTAGACAAACGGTCCAAACTTCAAACACATTACAAAAGACTGATCTACATGACTGTAAGAAGGCCAATCTGGACATATGGAGTTGAGTTTTGTGGCTCCACTAAACCTTCGAATTCCTCTCGTATTCAATCCTTACAATCCAAAATCCTTCGTAAAATCCTCAATGCTCCTTACTTTGTCACAAATAAAATCATACATAAAGACCTTAATGTTCCCTATGTAACCGATCTAGCCCAAATCAGAAATCACTCCTTCCATTATAAACTCTCTATTACTCAAACCCTCTAGTTTCTAATCTTGCATTCTCATCCATTCCTAACAATCCTCCGAGGCGCCTGATAAGAAGATGGCCACGAGACCAGCTAATGTAAAATGTCATTAGAGTGCTACCAATGGGTAGTTTCTCTACACGCCTGTAACACTCCAATTTAACTTAGATCAGATTTACTAAATGTATTATAATGTACAGTTGTAAATAGCAATAAATAAATATTTAAAAAAATATAATAAGTAATGTATAAGGAAACAGTTCTACCATGCTCTCTCATTATATTATTCTTGCTAATATAAATATCATTGTAAATAGAAAATATGTAATAAAGACTTTACTTTATAATTACGAATACCAGCATGCAACCTCATATATAATATCGTAGTGAATTGGTGAACATGATACCGTCGGAAAAGAACTCCAATGATTAATTATAGATATTTATATCTAGCGTACCTATCTGGCGATATCTAGCGAGGGGATTTTTGGTATCCAGTGGTTGAATTGAATATAGCGCATACTTTTGCAGTCGGTTCCCATCAGGATCCGATAGAGATACATAATACAAATACATAATATAAATACATAGAATATAAATATACAAATATAAATACATAATATAAATATATGAATATATGAATAAATTTAATTCATTCCATCCATTCGTCCTAGTCAGGCTTAGAACACCCGAAGCCCCATACACGGCAAATTATGAGATGAAGTTAATGATTCCGGAATTCATGCATATAATTCAGTTTGTAGAATGAATACAGTTTTATCACGTTTAGTTAGTGTGTCAAGTTCTTTCATTTTACCTAGAAAAGTAGGAAACTGTTAACGATTGATAATAGTTTACTCTTCAAACCAAGCTGTTTTCTCTCCCTATTATGTACGATTTCAATGGTTAATTCCTAATACACACGGTTCTATCTCCTGGATGAAAGCAATCACAAAACCAATATCCTCATCTGTTGTGTTTGCCGTTGTTTTTTTCGCGAATTCCAGTGACACTACTGTAAGAAGTAGACCAAGCCAACCAAAGCTTAGATGGTTAAGCCAAGCTCTATCGTTCTGAGATCTGCGTGTGGCGCTGGTTCGAATTCTGGGGGTGTTGACTTTTTTCATAAAACGGCGGTCCCACAAAATGAAAAACTTGATCCCTCCACCATGGTTTGAAAAAGTTTTACCAAGAGCATTTTCCATGTACTTCATTTATGTAGGCTTTCAGATTTTTTAATACTCAGTCAACTTTCAACTGAAAAAAAAGGTTTGTTTGTACACTGTAATCTTTGTTTTTAATTTTACCAATTATAAAGTTACAGAGTTGGTGATATTTATTGCTTTCTCTGCGCCGGTTTATTTAGGGATTCAATCACCTATTATTAGTAATTTTTATTCCAAGATATTGATATACATCAACGTTCCTGATTCAAACCTTTGCAATTTAAAGTTCTATTTTCTCGAGAATCATTAGACAGTTGATAGTCATTCTTTTTCAAAAATAGAAGTTGAACCCCCAGGCCGGATTCGAGCCGGCGCCACTGCAGCCATATTACAGTTAAAGTTGGCGCTTTAATTTGCTGAGCTACAAAAAACCATTTGTCTCATGGTGAATATGTAACGCTTCACTCTTTGTTGAACGAATTAGATCGCTAACCCTAACCCATTATCGTATTGTAGACCTCAAGCGACATTTGGAGTCCCCGGTAAATAATATCCGACATTAGGTGAGCTACAGATATGAAAAAGAGGCAGAAAGTTATATAGGGATCATGGAAGGGCAATCATGCAAATTTGAACATAACGAGACGGAAAAATATATTCAAGCCTGTAGATATAATAGCTCTGTTTCGCGTTTTCACACAAAACAATTTTTTTGTTTTTACATTGTGAAGAAATGTCACTGTTTTCAATTTTTTTAAAATCAAAAATGTTACATATTCCAGAAGATTTAGTTATTTAATTATTTAACAAATAGTGAATGGCTAAACAAATAAATTCTAAAATATATATTTCTTTATTTATGAGGAGAAGATCGTGGGTGCTGCAGTGGTGCAATACTAAGTTAACTTACTAATTTGTGTTGTCACTGACCACATCCCCAACCATCTTCTTCTCATTTTATAATAAATTTTCATCATGCACATTAACAGTGTTGCTATATGTTTATTTTTAAAAGGAAAGACTTTTACTTATATTATATTAATTTAAAAACCTTAACATTAACATATTTAAAATAATTAAAATAATATTTTTTTTTTTTTAGGTAAGAAGATTTTTTAGAGAACCATTAAAAGGTATTGTATTAGTACACTATTGTATTTATAGACAGATAAAATATTATTAACATTTATGAAACTAATAATATATTATACTTATAACTGTCCAAGAATTACATAATAACAACTTATTCATAATTTGAATTACATGCATGCTCATAAGATTTTTTTTTTAAATAATGTTTATTTTGGAGAAAATATTTTTTCTCAGGGATATTTTAGTGGGATTAGACAATGTTTTATGTTGTCTATTAAATTTGATCTGTTATATTCGATTACTCCAATTTTAAAGGGGAGGGATTATATTAAAAATATATACGTGTTAATATTAAGTAACATAATTTTATTATGATAAAAATAGCTAAAAAGTTCCAACGACTTTTATGTATATCGACTTTTCGCTTGTTTCTAGGATGTTACTGTAATAAGGTATATGATTAATAAAGTTATATGAAATGTTTATTTTATTGCTTAACGATTATTTTTTAGACAAAGCATAATTTGCTCTTTAATGCTGTTAGTGTTAGAAGTTATACCAGCTGAATTTGTATGATATAAATAAAAACAAAAAAGTTTAAATCTAGCATATATTTATAATTTTCAAAACTTGGTCTGAATGTCCGCAAAGTATTATATGAATATTATATTGAGCCCGAGTTATGTCTCAACTGTGTCAGATATTTATATCAACTGTGTTAGATATTCTGTTGAATCAACCGTTGATAGATCCTGTGAGTTTGGAAGCCTTCTTGGGGTATACCAGCCTCTCTATGTTGGATTCCTTTGATATGAGAAAAAAATTGTTATTGATTGTTCAGCGTGATCTTGGCCAAATCACCTCCTTGCACAACCGTTGATCCTAGATACAGAACTTCGATTCTTAGAACTGAACCCAAGACAGTCGTGGGTCATACCTAGCAGTACAGGGATCTTTTTATTCTAAATAACTTATTGACAAAAATATATATATATATATTTTTTTTCTTACGAAGCCTATTACCTGGGCGCAACATTATTTACGTCATGAAAGTAAAGCTTAAAGATAAACAAAGTTTACAGCATAAATTAAGCACAGTTAAAATACGTTGAGGCTGTACTAATTGTGCTAGTTAAGTGTGGAGGGCATTACTTTGAAGCAGTTGTGAGTTCTGAGAATTAACTAACCCTATAATGAGCGTTCTCCCGATGGAGTGTGTCTGATTCGACTCTAACAAAATTGAGTAGCATTTTCCATGTGCCTCGTTATTTCTCGTTTCCTTCTTTTTTTTATATTATAGCCACGTATTTAATATTGTCGTAGATTGAGCGGAAAGTTTCGTCTAATTCAATTGCAGGGGAGAAGACTCTTTCTTCAGCTTTCTCTTACTCTAATAATTCCTTAGGTTCTTTACTTCACTGTTTCTCAAGTAGATAATTGCGAATAACAAGATTTTTCCTACCAAGAATTCAATAGTTTAACAGAAGATAACGAAGTCATGTACATATAAATGAGATCGTGAGGTTTGGCATCGTTGAGGCAAAAATTGCTGATACATCCCATTAAAAATTTTCTAAACATGTCATTTCAGTTCATATTTTTTTTTTCAAAACAATGCTTGTTCGAGAATTTATTTTATTAATTATTAAAAAAAAATTAAATATAAAAGCGCCCTTTGTTGCGTCACAATGTAGGGTTCATATTAGTTAATGGCCATATTATGATTGTAAAAATCAAATTTACTTTACAAATTTGAATGTAACAGATACACGTATAGGTGAAGTGATTCACTGAACAATATTCTGCGATCTAATATTTGAATTAACCATTAAATAATACTCAATATGTTCACATAATCACATAATTGTTCATTGATTTAAATCAAAATCGTAAGAGCCGTTTTAAAGAAAATCCTAAAAATATGTTAAATGGAATAAATATAGACACAAGCGGCACTTGAAACATTGTTTACAGAATAAGCTAGTAAATAATGTATATTCATTTAAAAACTAAATAATAAATCATTTATAGTAACTATAAAGGTGTATATGAACAATAGTGAGAGATATAACCGAGAAAATTCTCCGACAGAAATAGGGAAGCTCTCCAATCCTTGCCTCCGGAGCCGAATGCTTCATAATTCACTTAGTCAAATGGCCCGACCCACTCCAGCCAGTTCATGGGGGCTTTTGTTTCAGAACTATCTGGAATTTTCAGCTAGTGAAAAGGCTTACTGCTCGTCATTGATTTTGTATCTTCTTTTTTCTTTCAAATCATCGACCAACCTAATACAGAAATTTCCGAAATACTTATTGAATATTCCACAATACACGTTCAGTTATGTTGAAATTAACGATATTTCTTATCAAACAATTTTCAGTAACTAAATTGAAGGTCTTAAGAGGGCGAGGTGACAAAGAGGTAAGGTGATGTACTACTAACTCCTATTTGAATTCAGATTTGGCAGATAACTATATGTTCTGTTATTGTAGCCGTGAGTCAGGCCTGTGGGTTCTGGAGCCCTCCTGATGTCCACTAAGCCTCATAAAGTGGGTATCCTTAGTTAGGGCTAAAATCAGGTGGTTGGTTGGGCGTGATCTTGAACACTACTGAACAGTAGGTGAATAACCTTCATGGATTGTGCGGCTCACAGTATAATTATTATCATAAAATTTACGTTCTTGGGATCAATGAACTTTTTTTTTACCTCTGAAAATAATACGTGAGCATGGAAATTCATATTAAAACACATATATGTTGGTGTGCATTTTTAAAATCATTTTATGAATTTGGCATCTTATTTACAACGGAATTACTTAGAATCTTAATATGGATAATTATGAATTGTGATAAAAATAACTACGGTCATTTAGATTGACAAATAGATGTCAATGCTTTTAAAAAACATTATACTTAAAATCATTGATTTTTTTTAATAGCAGAATCCTTATATTTAATATTAAATTAATATGATATTCACTTATATTTAAATTAGGAAAATAAGTAATTTGGAAAAATAGTTTAAGATTTTTTGTTTTGTTTTTTCGTTTGGCTCTACAGACCTTGGCCATCACCATGCCTTCTTTCTTTCTAGTTTGCTACAAGCAGCTCTATGCATCTGGTTTTTGGGCTCCAACGTGGACTCTTGCCACAGTATTGGACTGGATTTCGTTGTTATGTAGAGGCATACTAATGGATTGGATCGAGTCACATGTCCCGCCTCTCTTTAGCTTCTTGCATTCTTATAATGAGGTATTGACTGACCAGTCTCTGCAAGCAGTTCACAGTTAGTTCTCTTCCTCCACCTGTCAAAGCTCTGATCCTAGATCGCTCCCGTAATTTTACGAAATAATTACTATCCAAATTCAAAAACTTTCTAGGGTACAAGTTTGAGCCCAAGTTTCGCATCCCAGTGCTCTTAAAATTTAAGTATGCATAATATGACTATATATGTCTTAGGAACAATATTTTTTTTATTTAGATCAGTAATATTAACTTTTTATTTTGCTCTAAGTAATTTTTTCAGATCATTGAAAGCAAATTGAAAAATATTGTTTCAACTTACAAGTTTTTATGTACATTTTTACTCATGAATGTCGTATTACAATCTACCGAGTCTGCAGAGATGAAAATATCAGGAATTTTAATCTTCAGTTATAATTGACATAATTTAGGATCCTGTATGAGGATTTGATTCGGAAGGAATTTGATGGTTTAGTGGAGCTACTAATCAATACCTTTTGTCCAATTAGGGCTCATTATAGTCACGTCGATGAGCCTTCAGCAATGGATTCCAAATTCAGAGCTTCGCCCAACTAGAAATTAGGTAAAAATATAAATGTAATTCAAAATCAAATGAGTGAATTTATTGAGCACTCTTCAAAATTTACATTAAATTGGATGTTTAAAAATATTTGATTTTATCCTCTAATTCTTGACGTTTTCTAAAAACGAGGAGTTTTGTTTTCGATAGGTGTTGGAAGATAAAATTTACCGGGCTTGTCAGACTTTAACCACTTTACAGATTCAAATTAAATTATTAGCATTTATTTTTCAGTCAATAAGTACCTGCTGATCGTTAAAAGTAAAAGCTTGAAGTCATATTTTGCCTAAAATTGAGTTTAGCTACAGACAATACGTACATTTCGCTTATATATAAATTTAATTTTTCTACACTGATATCAAAATTTAAAAATAATGGAGAATATTCGGCAAAGAAGCAGGAAGAGAGGAGATTTGTAATTTAATCAAAATTATTTTTAAAATAATAAGTTGTTTATTATGTTTTCTATTAAAATATTTCATTATTTGAAATGAATTTTAAATAGTTAAACTATAATAATAATGTTGATTGATTATTTCAATTTTAGTAATTAAAATATATTATTTTGAAGAAAAGGAAAATTTTGATTACTCTATTTTAAATGAGAAATATTACGTAATACCCATTCTTGTGTTATTTATTACTTATTTTAGATAATTGAATATGATTTTTTATAGGGCAAAGTATTCCCCAAAAATTTCACTGAGTTGTTCTTGTTGTCAGGTACGAAATTTAAAAAAGTATGGGAAAACATGTGAGAAACGGATGCGAGAATCGCCAGCGACAGAAAACGCTTAGTGTGGCACATAACTGAATAATAAAATTGAAGGCAGTGATAAAAAAACATATTTCGGAGTGATTTGATTTGAATTAACTATGCAAATGGTTACTTATTGCTTAAAAGTAATTCATCTAGGATTCACCAAGATTATTTCTGTTTCGTTTTCGATTTGGATGTATTACTATAAACCATATTTTTTGGCAAAAAAAAAAGGAAAAAATGTGCCAAAAAAACTCAGAATATCTAAAATAGTGCAGTCAGAATCCGTAATTTGGGAAATTGTGTTTAAAAAAAAAAAGTAAAACCATCTAAATGAAATGAAAAATAATTTTATTCTGGGACATATGTCCCCTAAGAATAAATACATGGTTCATATAGTGATATTTTTATCTGGCAAGCGTTTACAAATTTTCAGATAGTAGAATGAAATTACATTGGTGTAATGGCTTCACCACTGTTTATAATGTTAATCGATACATGCCAATTGATTTGATTACAAAGATGTGAAGGTTTGGTTATTAAATAAATGAAGGAATAGGTGTTATTTAAAGGAAAGAATGGATGAGGACTGGTGAATGGAGATGGGAAGAGAATTCCAGAGGGAGGTTGCACGTATGACGAAGGATTTGCTAAAGAAGGAAGTTCTATATAAAATCATTCAAGGGTTCACTCAAGAGTGAGGAGATCTAGGATATGGTAGTTTTTTTGATTTTAAGAACTTGGAATAGAAAAACACCACGGAGGTATTTCCTTCGGGAGGTTGGATAGAGCCACTTCAACTCGGAATACCAGCGGGAGACTTGAGATCGTCTAGGGAGCCCAAAGATAAATCTTACAAAGCAATTCATGAGTCTCTTCAGTCTCAATTCTAGTCCTGCAGATAGCCCTCCATACACCAAGGATCCGTAGTCGAAGTGGGGGAAGATGAGAGAGGATACTAGGAGCTGACGAGTGTTCTGAGGAATGGAATTACGGAATTTTAGGAATTGTTTGAGTACAGTTATGGATTGCGTGTGACTTGGGAAATGTGGTTATTCCAGGAGAGGTGTTGATCAAAGGTGACACCAAGGTTTTTTATTGTAGGATAGAAGTGAATCGGTTGGTTGTTAAGGAATAGTAGATGACAGTGAGGGAGGGTATGAAGGAGGCGCTTGGAACCAATAAGAATGGCCTTCGTTTTTTTGGCATTCAGCTTCAAATCATTGTTAGACGCCCATGCGTTAATGCTGTCAATATCTTCTTGTATCTTTTGGGTTGCCTCAAGTATTTCGGAGGGATGGAAGGACAGATAGATTTGGAGATCGTCTGCGTATAGGTGGTACTGAGCGTGGTGAATGAAATCAGGAAGATCATTGGTATAAATGGAGAAAATATATAATGATATAAATGCTACAAAAATTAATTTTTTTGTATACGTTTTGATACTAATATGTATATTGAAAGATAATTTCGTTCAAAATAACCTCTCTAAACGGTTATCACATACACAAAACATCAAACATACACTACAGTATACTTGGATAAGAAATCTGAAATTTTTTCCATAACCGATGAGCTATTGGTATTTAATTACTTTTTTATCCCTACTATAAACACAGGAAAACCTAATTTTAAATTTATTAAAACGACCACAATTTTAAGATCTAGAAAAATTGAGTGAGGTGATACTTTGTAAGGAGTAGCTAGAAAATTATTTTTTTAATTTATTTAATGATATTTACAACTGAATTTAATAAAAAATACATTCAGTAAATTTGATCTAAGATCATAATGAAGTGTTACCGACATCTATAGAAACCACCCATTAGTAGCACTTTAATCATATTTCTACATTAGAAGGTCTCGAGGCCATCTTCTGTTCAGGTACCTCGGAGGATTGTCAGGAATGGAAGAGGAAGCGATGTTTGAAACTAGTTAATGCAAGTATTGATATCTGGTTCGGGGTAGATCGGTTACACATGATAAGGAGCATTGAGGTTTTTGGATTATAAGGATTGGATACAAGAGGAATTCGAAGGTTTAGTGCAAGCCCAAAGCTCAACTTCGTATATCCAAATTGTCATTATTACAGTCATGTAGATGAGTATTTTGTAATGGATTGAAAGTTTAGATCTTTTGTCTAGTAATTGATTTAATAGTCGGAATCGACGTGCTGTATCCTGTCTGTTCAGTCTAGTGTAAGGATTCCAAGTTAGTCGTTTATTTAGATGTAGTCCAAGCTAGCGGGTCTTTTCTACAGGAGTAAGAGCAACATTATTAAAGTATTCTGTAGGGCAGCCGGTAAGTTGGCGGTGAAGAAAATTCAATTCTAGCATTAAATTAAAATTCAATATAAGAAATTCCTCAAAATTTATGAATTCGTGTAATAATCCCAGAAATTACAATATAAAATTATTATATTTATTATTATTTTTATGATCAAAATTTCTGTCTAGGTATGGCTAACTTTGAATCTAGGGATTAAAAGGTATTAGGTCGCATTAATCGGGCCTCTAATAGCAAGTACCATTAGGGGTCCTAATTTGCTGAGTTCATTACCAATTCACACTAAAAGCTCTTTGTCCACTGTCTAAATAAAAATCCTATCGCCATGTCTAAATGAGACTTTCCTTAATGAATAATCTTTATAATGAGGGTAATTATAAGAATAAACAAACCTAAGATTGAAATATTTCTTGTACCTTTGCTTAGTTATTGATATTGTCTCTTATTATGTCTGGATAAGATGTTTCCGAAACATTTTCTTCGCAGTACGGCGTGTCCCCTTTCAAAATATTGTCAGTAGCGGGAGTTATCAACGTGGTATTCACAGCAAACTTACGAACATTATGGTAAGTCAGAAAGTTGGCTCTAATTACGATAGAACTATAGATATACATCTTGGTAGCGTGTTAATTATCTATGTTTACAGAATCGAATTCCTGGGTGTCTATTTATAACATTGTTACATTTATAGATATATATCTCAGAATCTTGTCCATAATCTCTTATCCGTTGTTTCTTTTATTCTCAGAAATACTTATCTACTCAAACTTCAGCATTGTTTTTTAATACTTTTTATTTATTGATAGATATTACAATCTGCCACACATTTTTGGGCAATGGGTAATAGTGATGAATGATCACATTCATACTAAAATAAAATAAATAAAGGAATGAAAAAAAAATATCACTTAAAATATATACAAACAGAAGGATAAACAAAATGAACATAATCAAACTATGTGTATGAAAAAAATAAATAAATAAAATGATATAATCTCTAGTCACATTTACACTCTAATGTACAATGTTTACTAATTCGTCCTGAGGATGCCTGAGCCCACTCTATCCCCCACGTGTGAGGGTTACAGCAGAGGTCAAAAGATCCCAGCGCATCCCTCTCGCCGCTGGTAGTAAGCCAGTGGAGGCTGAAAAACTTCAGCATTACCCTCGTCAAGAACCCCATTGGGATTCTTCGAATCATTCTTTTTACCTGATTTTTTATTATTAATTATTAAAATTCGCCAAAACTTATAATATCCATAATAAGCACATTTTGATTCACGAAAAAAAAATTAAATTATTCAAAATCAAAACAACGTACCGTATTTTTTCCCGATAAAAGTGAGTAAGAATGAACTTTTTTTTTTCAATTTCATTTAATGTTTCATGAAATAACAAATTAATGTTTATTAAAATTACCTAAGTTAAAACGATTTTCTTTTTTTATTGAACATTTCGGTAAAAACTCTTGAACAGATGTTTTTAAGTTATTACAAGCATATAATAATAAAGTAAAAGAATGTTTCCATATTTTCATTTTCTAAAAATTACTTCAAGTCAAATTAGAGAGAGTTTATGAAAAATTTCATAAAGGCGTTTTTCTCGTAAAAGTTTACAATGAATCTGTGTCGATAGAAGCGGATATTTAGCTAAAAAGAACTCTTTTAAAGTAAACGTATAATTTACCAATATTATATAAAATAATCGAAAATACTAGCCAATCGGTTAATCGATAGTGACACAATAGTGGTTACCCCTACCTACGTATATAGATTCAGCTAAAATGTTACTGGGATTCTACTTTTTTTGTTTCTAATCGATCCTCAGGAACTAAGATATAAGAACTGAGATATAAGTTAACAGATATAAGAACTGAGTTATAAGTTAACAGATATAAGAACTGAGATATAATATATAAGATAATTGTCATTACTTGTCAATCGGTTAATAACTGGTGACATATAACAACCGGCTACCCCTACCGACTTATCAATACAGATCATTAGGTAAAGTTTTTCTGGGTTCTACTTTTTTTTTATTATTTTTTTTTTTTATCATTCACAAGGAACTAACAAAATTATAGCCGGATGTTAAGCCATTGATTTATTTAATCTATTTTAATTTTTTTTTTTTGAAATTTTCATATTTGATTACGATTCCATGTAAATCAGTGTTAATTTATTCATTGCAGTTAGTAAATAAAACAGTTCATAAATTTTAATTCCTTTCACTCAGGAAATACGACTGTATTACGTTATCAAACATGCACCTATATATTATCAACAAAATAGTTTTGGTAGATAGGAGACCTTTGTCATGAGATTATTATCAAATATTCAACTGCTCAGGAAAATACTAAGAGGTGACTGGTGAACTCTTGCGTGGCCTATTTCTACTTCTCAATATTCCGAGAAGATTTTCTTTCCCCAAACACCCATTTCCTAAGCTCATGAATAATTTAAGGCTCTCATCATGTCACAATCTAGTCCTGCAATATCTGACCTAGCTTATCTCCTTATCCATTTTTCTATTTTCCTTCTTGATATTAAGCTATTCAGATCGCCTTAGGTGATGAATTCCATTGCTTTTATTTTTCCAATATAATCTGAAATGAATAAAAAAACTAGCTGTTTTATTTTCATAAGCATAAGAGATTTTTTCTATTCTGTTTCATGTTAGTTGAAGGAAATAAGATAAAGATGAATCTAAAGCTTCTATCCTAAATTCCCATCTCCAGTTATAAATGTATTTAATTTAATTATTATCAATCAAAATATTCTTAGGACCTCATTAAACCCACATTGTAACAAATAAAATTATATAATGAAAAAATCTTAAATTAATTTGTAATTAATAATTAATAATTAAGTTGTAAACAATTTTGTTTTACCCATGAACAAATACATACACATTTGTGTAGTCACATATATATATTTACAAACAATTATAAAGCTCCAATATACGTCAAAATACAGTTCTAGCAGTGAAGAATAATATAAAACAATTATAAATATAGTACTGTTCAATCACACTGAAAACCAACAATCAATCAGCTAGCGAGAAATTCAATAAGTGGGTCTGTCACAAAAATTTATAGGAAATTGATTATAAATTAATAAAGTAATAGCTTTATAAAAAACAAAAACGAGTTTTAAATAAATGAAATAAAATGCATTATATTTATTCTGCGTTTTCTTTCAGACAATTTAAACGATAAGTGCTTGAATCAAACTAGTTAGTTCGTCTAAATCTTCCAATCTAGATATAGCAGAAGTTTCACCCTCTTAGTTACAAATGGGTTCTGAAACATGTTAATCCTATAGTTGCAATATCATGTTCCACTAAGTGTTTTGTGTAACTAATGTGAATTTATAGTAATTAGTGGAGAACCTGATACTCCTTTGATATAATTACTGTCTTATTTAGTGCCATTTCATTACATATACTCACTCAGTTTATTATATTCACATGATAAGAAATAATGTCCCTCTTGGTCTCCCTCAGAATCCTGCACTAGTCATAAAAATCGTCACCTAAATTAGTTACTTATGTGATTTGTAACTTTTTAATAAGTGGAAAATCATAAAAATTAATTTGAGCTCAGGAATTAATCCTCTTTATAATTCTAAGAGAGAAACATTGTGATTATTTTATGGTGCATAGGGGAAAAAATAAATTCTATACATAAATATCACTATTATTATTATTTTTAGTAGGTGTTTCTTGGATCACCTTAAAAAAATATGTTTTAACATGGGCAATTTGTTTGTTTTGAGAGGGCGTTCAACAGACTCGTCACCAACGCCAGTTGGTTGTTGGTTTTGGTAAGATTTAGTTGTTTAAGAGAGTCATGCCATTGGTATGATGTGTGGGTCTGCACCAATGGGACTCCCTTTCGTGAGGTTTGAAATATTATATAGCTTTGTAATTATAATTTGTTTAATAATAGATCATAACAATAGTGGTGAAAGGATGGTGAATATTAGATAATTTAACTTAATAAAGCAAGATAAATAGACAATTATAATTAAAGGTTGATTATTAGGTTAGTCTTATTAAATTCATCGTCGGCCATCACATTTCCTGTAATACCAACATGTCCAGAGGCCCAGACGAAGTAGACTGATTTAACTATTTGTTATAACATTATTCAATATTCATGAATTCGTTGAACGAGAGGTTGAGTCGAATACATTTATCTAGCTAATCGAGTCCGATATTATTGCTATATTGTCATTTGTTATATTTGTCATGCAAAAGTAAAGGGCGGATGCTATGGCATTTAGCTCTGCGGTATAAATACTAGAGAGATGATGCATTTTTCTCTTATGGGTAGTGTCTGGTGTCACAAAGGCGGTTCTTGTTGCGTCATCTGCCTTCGTGCCATCTGTATATATAGCGGTATGTTCTGGCAGAGTTTATTGCAGTTCTCGGAACATTTCTTGATATTTTGACGTTGTTGAATTTTTTTTGCGGTATTTAGATAGCTGGAGATTTACATTTGGATGTTGGTAGGACCAGGGGGGCCTGTTATTTGCTGGTATGTTGATTGCTAATGCTTTTAGTTCTGTGACAATGACCAGTAATCGTTCAGCAAGAGGTAGTGATGTAGTTTTTTATTGTTAATGAGGTTAAAAGAAAAGTAAAAATAATTTTTGAAAATAGCTTTGTATTGAAATGATAAGACATGGGCAATCAGTCTCTAAAAAAGACAATTCAATGAATAAGGTTGTTTCAGTGACAATGACATTGCAAGTTTTTTAAAATACATAGTTGGGAGTAAAAGTGGATCATTGAAGTTTTTGTTAATGATTATATAAACCACTCTCACACAATCAATATATTAAATCAGTAATCTATTTTTTTATAATCTTATTCTGACTCATCATTGTATTACAACAGTTTACATTTATTTCATGTAATCTGTCAACTAATCATAAATATAAGTCCTATTTATAAACATATTGCCCAAAGTAAAGTCATGTCCAAAGGTATAGTAGAGAGTGAGTCATTTATTATTTATGTAAAAAGTATTTTGCTGTAATAATCTCAAGATAAAATATTTTAATGATATATTAATATGACGGTCCAGGATTAATCAGGCTCTATTTTAGACTTGTAAAAATTGTTGTCATTCCAGAGGGTATGAACGATTGGAAACAATTGGTCCATGGCACATTAATCTCCTCTATACTATAAATCATAACTAGTAATAACCAAAGATTAAGTGTAATGTTTCTTACAGCTACGAATTTAAAACTATTTTGCTAAACGGATATTTTGGATTACTTTAAGAACAGATTTTTAGTACTTTCAGCCAGAACGTGGGATTGTTAGCTACCTTGGTTAGGATGGGAACAAGAGACATTTCAGTTAATGGAAGAACTCTGTCCTGTGGCAAGCCAACATGCTCTACTTTGTCATCAACTACCCGAGTAGCTCTGATCTGTCGTTGTAACGAGTTTCAACTCGAGCAAATGTTTGGTCATAGTGGTTAGTACTGTGTGCACCTCTCCCTCTGAGGCTATTTCAGCGGCAAATAGCTGCGTGTTATAGGTAACCTATTCCTCACCAGAATTACTCAACTGTAGAGGGCAGAATACAAATAGCAAAGTAGCAGTAGGACTAGAAAAATAGTCACAAAAATAAAAGTTAATATAAAAATAAAGCCTACATACATATCCCTGAAATGTTAGTTAACACTGAACCGACAGGTAAACTGATTTGCTTTGGTTTGACGAGTGCATCAAGACCGATCTGGCAGATTTGGATTCAGATGGACATGGAAGAATGTATGTAGATAGCGGTTGGTGGTACCGGATATAAAAATAGGACCATTTAGAATGTCCATTTCAGAAATAATAAATAAACAGTACAGGTAACCTTAAAATACCAAAGGTAGTAAAAGGTAATACCCAATATGATTTATTCCTTTTTTACGTAATCAAGCATTGACTAATTAATTGTTTTTCTGTTTTGAAGGGATCGAGGAAAACCCTCCCCCCCCCCAAAAAAAAAACCAGCATCGAACCTCACAAAGCCTTTATTATTATCATGATTAGGTTTTTTTTTTTAAGTAGTTCTTCATCAATACGGATTAAACTGTCTAAAATTCATATTTTTATGAAACCTCAACAATTATTTAAAATGTATAAGTGATTTCCTTGTAAAGTAAATATCATCATACTATGCATTTAAACATACTATTTATTTATGAAATGCATTTTAAAATTACATGGTATATTTAAACTATTTATATATACTAAAACATATAAACAGTAACCGTGTTAGTGAGGAAACTACAGAGACCGAATTCCAGACGACTGTCTCTGCTCGTGGCCATTAGAACAGAATTCTCTGATTGCTTCAATTTAACTCAAGTTATACAATCCCTTTTAAGGCGTAGAATTCTAGGCGTTTTAACAATTTCAATTTACAGTAAATTTTTAATCTATTAATGCTTTTGATGTCTTCTAGGATACAAAGATATTTTTTGTTTTTAGTTAAAAGCTACCTGAATTCTTTTTCTTGGAAACTCTATTCCTCGTTGATACGTGAGCTAGCTTACAAGAATATATATAACGAATAGAGATTCGGGGTAGGGACTTATATGATTTATTCTTCAAAAGGAGACCAGCATTGGTTCAAAATTTTTGACCTCAACGTAGAGATTAATTTTTTTTAGAAATATTGTTTTCAGTTAGCGAAATATATTCAATAAGTTTAATGTCCAGTGCACAACAACTTATGAAAAAAAGTTTTAAGTTTATTTCTCTCTGAACAAAAAAGATCCGTGAATGAAGCCAAGTGAAATATTACACCCCTAACCACCAGTACTTTTTTTCTATGAAAAAAGTCAATTAATAATTTAATTTTCCATTTTTAAATAAAAAAAGGCTGATTTTTCTGATTGAAAAATCACCGTAAAACGACTAAACTCCACATGAATATTATTTTTCAGTATGAATTTTTTTTTTTCGGTCTGGATTTCCAACAATATCCTTAGGATTGAGTTTGAAATTTTACACAGATATATTCTGATGCGGGGTAGATATTGTGTCTGATTTTTATTGAAATCATACTAAAAGAAATTTATCATCTTTAACAATTTATAATACTTTTTTCTTATTTGCTCATTTTTATCTGATAATGTAATAAGTAGTAATTCTCCAATTCTGAGTCAAATAAAAGATTTAAAATTCAAAATTGTTAATTTTTGTGTAGCGACGCTATCTGCAAGCGTTCAGAACTGCCATGTTCATCGGCTACACGACAGATATTGCTTCTCACGATTCTCATAAGATTTTGTGATATAAATTTGTTTTATTTAATTGTAAATAGTTTGATGTGTTAGTTTCATAAACCATGTAAAATATTATTATAATTGTAAATATATTATTTCAATAAATGCTTCCAACCGGCCTTTAGATACATCGTAGTATGATTACCCCAGAGGTATTGGTATATGTATTGTTTATTATACGTGAATGGTTATATTATACTGTTATACATATGCATATGTGCGGTATATTATACTGTTGGTATATAGTATACATGTATTATAGCATATATACAGTATATTTATGTGCACGTTATACTAAGAGTACTTTGGTGTAAACAAAATCGGACTATGTTAGTTCTCTAACATGGATCCATTTCAGATATTTTATTTGAAAGGGATCTAGAGAAAAAAAAATGGTATCTCTTAGGAAACAACAAGTAGTCACATTAGATGAGGATCAGTATGCTTCTTCTAATTTGGATATTAACTAAGCTGTTCTTATCTTCAATGGTCACTTCTCATATATCCTATAGAAGCCTTACCAAAAGCTGATTCCTCTCGGCCTTCCCTGTCCTTTCGTAAGAACCTACAGCAAATACCTGTAAGACTGAGTTCCCATTCACGACCTTAAATTTACGACAAATACCCCTAAAATTCGCCAATCATCTCATCAATGTATTTCCCTTATCTACAATTGAGCGGTGTCGAGGCTTTCTGATGTAGAGTATCTCACCTCCTTAATTGTTGCTAGGGTATATTATATAACTATACACCAATTATTTCTATTAATGTAACAAGAACACAAAAAAAATGTTTTCCCCAAAAAATAATCCTCTCTGCCAAGTGGGGAATTTTTTTTTCTAAGCTCCATGGGTGCGTGGGTTTGAGGTCAAGGTGGACAAAAAACGGATTGAGGAGAAGCTCTATTACTGCATTGGGAATGCATTTGAAGAGGGAGCTGAGGAAATTAGATAATTTGGTTAAGACTATTTAATATGTGTTGTGTGTTAGTCTAATGGTGTCGGGGCACACCAGGTTCGATAGTCAGTAATGGTTCAGTGACTTGTCTTCTAGTCTGAGGCTGTTTGTGTGGTCTGCCATCTTTGTGACCGTCCTGTCGGTGTCAGTGGAGAATAAAACCAGCTGTTAAAATGAATTATCTCAAAACTACTACATTGCTAGAAATGAAAACTTGAAATCCGTTCATCTAAAAGGTAAAATAACTGCCTTAAATGATTCCAACAAAAGAAATGCAACCCTCTCGGCTTAAGAGAAACAGGAGCTAAAATTGGTAGAGTAACGGAAACCGTAAGAGTAGCAGCTTTTGATTGTGTTAATGAATGAACTTACTAGGGATTGGGTACCAAACGACATCCCACAAAACGCCGATAACACTAAGCATTTTTCACTCATTGACCCTTTTTCCCTGCTTTTGAGGAGGAAATTTCTAAAACGGGTTTGTTTTGAGATGGATTTCATATTTCAATTTGGAACATTTTTAAATATACCAGTAAATTAAATTTTAAAAACATTATCCTATTGTTATGAGAAAAATTGATCCCATAATGCGGAAAAAATGGTACTCAACATCATGATTCGCCATTGGTGGATATAGGTTTTTCCTCATTATGTGTTATTTTCCTTAAAAAGAACAAGGTGTGTCGGGAATGTCGATAAACAATAGATAATTTCTCTCTATCAATCATATTACCTTATTTTTTATGTTATATAATTCTATGTAATAAGTTCGATTTTTTCTTGAGCTCATTGGCTAACATTTTGTTTCTCTATTCAGTCTGAGAAGGACATGTGTCAAGGTGGTCTCAATTCATTCTGTTTTGATTTCATAGTTAACATGTAGGGTCCTGAGCCAAGCCTATCTTATGGAGATGATTCTGCAGATAGTCGTGGTCAGTTGTCAGGCAGAATCAGGCTTGTTATCGACTTAATTACTGATATTTAATTTTTATCATAAAAATAAATGAAAATAGAAAATAGAAAATTATTTTAAGCAATTAAGCCCGTTAGCATTCTTGTAATTCTGAAAGTTTACATTCAGTCAAGTCATAACTTACTAATATCCAATATAGTTCTTTTTTTAGTCATTATATTGTTACAATTATAATTTATTTAAATTATCCCTTATATCCTTCATTTTTCAACCAACTTATTAATTATTATTCTTATAGTAACTTGAATATGGTTAAAAAAAAATAATAAATGCGAAATTTAAAGTATATATTCATTCTATATGCCCACCTCTCGAATAATATATATTTTGAAACCAGTATTTATCTTACTTTAAAATAAAATAAATTTAGGAAATGTTAGGTGATTGTGTGATTTCTTCTCTCACATTTTTTTTTGGGAAAAATCACATAAATTTCAGTTAAACAAAAACTTAAATAGCTATGACATTAATTGGTGTACACATTTCTTAAGGTGATTATTGTTAATGATCATTAGTTTTCAGGAAAGAGTTTTATCACTTATTTTTGGTATAGAAAACTCTTTAGTAATGAAATAGAAGAAAAATAGATGGGATACGGTTTACAAACGGATTTTTCTTTTCTTCCCCGAGTGGGTGACATTGGATTATTCCATGTTGCTAAATATTAATTAATTATATTCTATGGAATCCCTGTTAGGCAATTTGTCGAATCCCTTTGTTACTTTTTTAGTTATACTTAATATTTGTATATATATTTAAAATATTTATGGATGTTAGATATTTTTCTATACCCCTATACTCTTAATATTACAATAATAATTTATTTATTTGCTTATGGGGTAACCTCCGTACAAATTGAGTTAGCCTCGGAAATGTGAAATAAATAATAAATTGTAGTCATTTTACAAAAATGATGAGTTAAATATCGTTTAAATAAACTAATAACAAACGATATACCAAAGCTGGGACATTCGTTAGAATAAACAAAAACGTTACTTTATATTTAATAATAAAAATAAACTATACCTGCTATAGTAAAGGTAGGTATCCAGCTCTAAGCAAAAGGTTTTGTATTACATATATATATTTTTTAAATTTATTTATTGATATTTACAACTGTACATAAATACATCAAGTAAATTTGAGGAAATCATAATGGTATGGTACAAGCATGTAGAGAACCTACCCATTAGTAGCACTCTAAAAACATTTTTACAATATAAGGTCTCGAGGCCATCTTCTTTACAGACGCCTCGGACGATTGTCCGGAATAAAAGAGGAAGCAAGATTAGAAACTAATGGGTTTGAGTGGTTAGTGGGTTTGTAATGGAAGGATTCATATCTGGTTCGGGCTAGATCGGTTACAAATGGAACATTAAGGTCTTAGTGGATGATTTTATTGGTGACAAAATAGGGAGCATTTTGGATTTTATAAAGGATTTGGGATTGTACGGGTTGGATACGAGAGGAATTCGAAGGTTTAGTGGAGCCCTAAAGCTCAACGCCATATGTCCAGATTGGCCTTATAATTGACATGTAAATCAGTCTTTTGTAATGAATTGGAAATTTGGACCGTTTGTCTAGTAAGTGCTGTAATAGTCGAAATCGACGGGGAGTTTCCTGTTTTTTCAATCTTTTGTGAGGATTCCAGGTTATTCGTTTGTCCATATGTAGTCCAAGGTAGCGGATCTGTTCAACAGGGGTAAGGACAACATTATTGAAGTATACCGTAGGGCAGCCATTAGGTTTACGACGTAGAGTAAAGGTAATTTGATGGAATTTATTTTAATCCTCCAACTACGACACCATTCTTCGAGGGCTGTGATATGGAATTGAAGAGTTTGGGGTGCAATTAAGGGGGTATTATTAACATCGAGCATACATGTGTCATCGGCATACATGGTGAGAATAGTGTTAGGATTGGTTGGGATGTCTGCTGTATAGATTGTGTAGAGGATGGGACCGAGGATACTACACCAGCGGACTGAAAAAAGAGAGATGAATAGAAAGCATTGTGGTTTACTTTAAATAATCTGTCAGTGAGAAAGGAACGAATAGGGAGAAAGAATCTAGAAGGTAGGAATTTAAGGAGTTTGTAAAGCAGTCCCGGGTGCCGGACTCGATCAAAACCCTGTTCTACATCGAAAAAGACTCCCAGTACATTCCGCGCTCTAAAGAAGACCAGACAACATCCACCACATGCTAACATTGCTGGATAGTGGATTGAGAGGGTTTGGAATCCAAATTGGTGATCTGGTATTATATGATTCGAATCAAGGATGGGGTATAAGCGTTTCAAAATGAGTTTTTCGAGGATTTTGCCCACGATAGGTAATAGAGAGATAGGACGGTAGGGAGATAGGTATTCTGCTGGTTTATGGGGTTTGGGTATCATTTTGACTATAGATAATTTCCATGGGTCAGGGAAATGTGTGGAACGGAGAACGGCGTTATATATGTAGGTGAGGAATAGGATGGCTTTTCTAGGAAGAATATTACATATATAAAAAGAAAAGTTTAAGATTCAAACTAAGGGTACAGATAGAAATTCATACAACTGATTTTGGTTAATATTGCTTAGTTTCGGCCTGTATCGAATTCGGTTCTCATGATCTGCAGGGCAATCCTCCAGGGCCGTTCCATCACAAGCTGGACAAAACTTCTGTGGGTCCAAAGTATATTTGTGCGGACCGACATTTAAGTTTCACTTAATTTTTGTTTGTAGATTTCAAATATTTATTGAAGTTACATATTTTTCCACAGCCCTATACTTTTAATATACTATCATAAATTATATTTTAATTCGTATCTAAATCTTAGAACAATATTTCTCGTTTTTTTTTTTTTATGCCGGACATTCAAGTATAATATGTTTCGTCTCTTTACCACCAAAAAGTTTGTATTTAAAAGTTTTAGTTGAGCACAAGTCTGATTAATCTGGAGAAGATGAATCTGAAAGGATGACATATAAAATCTAGGAGTTAAAGAAACCCACTACTTTAATGAATACAAAAAAAAAAAGATAATGTGCTAGGTTTACCACTAACTATTAGAAATTCACATTAGATACACAAAATTTTCTGGGTAAGTGCACCAGTAATTGACAGGTCAACCTTTGTTTTTTAAATATTAAGGGTCTGATGTCAACAACTATTTCAAAATTGGCTTGTAAGCTAAACCCTCAGCTTACTATTGAACGATTGTTATTGCTATTGCCATAGATTTTAAAATAACTACTCCCTAATTTCAATGTTTATTCACAAACACAAACACACACTGGAAGCTGTTCTCTGAGGCATCTCGCCAAGCGCTTACTTGCCTGTATGAATTTATAACACTTGATTATTTGATGAGGCATGTACATATCTGAAACTTAAAGGAAAATGGAACATTAAAATCAAGCTAGAAACGAATCAGAACTTTTTTTATTATTAATAGGAATTTCCACTCAAGGAGTGGGCTTCCTTACCCTAAATTTTGTATGGCTTCCTTCCAGATCACCCTTTCCAAGGGCCATTCCTCTCTGAGGCTGTGGTCCATCAATGATTCCTCCATTTCCTTGTCCCAGGTTTTCCTTGGTCTTCTTCGTCCCCTTCTACCATATATTTTCCATGCGTGCTCCTCTTTTGGTAATCTTCCTTCTTACATTTTTAATTTCTGTACCACGTTAGGTGTTTTTTCTCAATCTATTCCTTAATGTGCATTTTAAAACATTATAAGAATCAAGCCATAGGAATAGAAACAATAAGTCACCTACTTTCCGTAATCAAATTAAACGTATACTGAAAAATTAATTATTTCTCGACATTAAACGGTCTTATGATGAATATAACCAATTTCATTATAAAGTTATTATTAATGTGATAAAATAGGGAAGAAAAATTCCGTAATTTAAAACCCACAAATTATTTAATGGAAGAAAATAAAAAAAAAATAGAATAGAGATAAAAACAATAAGTTAAAGATAATATTAATATAAAGATGAAAGAAAAAAAAGGTCAAAGCCATAGTGTGCTCTAGATAAGATAAAATAGGATATAGTGTCGCCATTATTTACGAGGACCAAAGTAACCAGAGAATAGATAGGATATCGGGAGCTCAATAAAGTAATTGAGATTCGGGAATTGATATTACAGAACTCGAATATCTATATTATTTTATAATCAAAGAGTCTTTTACAAAAAAATATTTGTTTTTTATTTGTAATGTAAACCGCGGCGAAGTATTTTTAAAGATTAGTAACGACTTGGAATTAAAAAAGTAACAAATACGAAAATAGATAAGTACTGTTGAAGCTTTTAACATTTAAGCAGCATTTGCTCTTAACACATTTCTTAATTTTCTTACAACATAGCTAAGAAGAGTTTTTTTAATCGGGTCAATTTTTATATGTGCAATTTTCAACTGTTCTATCCATGTTAATCTCTCTCAATCAAAAGAAGACATTTTTTTTTTGGCACTTGTCTGCGCCGAAATTATTTTTTGAGCGTGTGGGCCGGTATTAATTAATATTTTTGTAGTGTTTTGATCACTGGTTTCTTTCAACTAAAACAAGCGTCCTATTACAAAATATTTGTAGCACAATAGCTGAAAAGCATGTTTTCTCTAGACTGTAACCTCAAAATGACTTTGCCGATTGTGAGGAAACTTACTTAAATTCGTCTGCTTAAGGCCCTTAAACATTTCACATAGCATAAAAATTCATCACAAAAATAAATAAATAGTTATGAAGAAGAGAGAACTCTATTTGTAAATAACTCAAACAGTATATATTTTATTGTGAACGTTTGTACTATAAAACATTTTTGTATGGAATTCCTAAAAATTAGTTTACATTTTAGAATGTATACAGACGATAACAAATATAATGTCCTACAAAAATAAATATAAACTTTGGAAATATGAATGGTATTAGCATAGACATGGATTTGTACTAATGTTTTTAACTTCCTCACCACCTGAGCAATGACATTATTTATTGAAATCTTGTAGAATGTTGTACGCCAAATTTTTAATATATATGTCCATTTCAGAGTAAAATATAACATTATATATGTTTCTTTGCCAGAACCAAACAACATGCGGCTCTATCCTCTACTGAACAAAAACAATCGTTTAAATTGATGCAATATTCATATCAGAGATGGATTATTGAAGTTCATACGCATATTTTTCTCAGTTTCGCATGCAAAACGTTCAATTAAGTCGTTTTAACATTAGATTATATTTATAATTATTTACATATGAGGTTTAATTGATATAAGAGCAGGTATGGATAATTAATACTGATATGAAATTGAGAAAATTACAGTTTAGGACTATCACTTATCTGGTGATTGTTGTAGGTTTCAAGTGTTCCTCCTCATTGGACTCGCTTCGCTGGACGTGGTCCACGGTTTCGGTTGTCCTCTGCTGCTCCCCTGGACTGTAATCTTCGAACTTCCTTCAAGAATAATCTCCTTTTTTTCCCCTCATGGAATCATTTCTACCCCTCTACTTTTTTCCCCATCCATTTCATCGTCTGATCAAATTTTGGGGGTGAAAAATATAACTCGGCCTAAACAACGAAGTAGCTTACGATCCTTTGATCTGTAAAACACTATTATATTTTTTTTTGGTTTTTGCTTCTTTTTATGACCAATCGTGATACCACTGTAGACCTAGCCCATACTCCTCCCCCCACACCTATTGTTTGTCCAATAAGGTACTCTGAAGTACTTTGTAATACTTATCTAGAGTGGTGGTCTGTAGACCAATTGAATAATCGCTAGTGCTATTATTAACAATGCGATTGTCTATTGAATTCCTACTTAGACAAGTATTAGCAATACCAATTGTTCACTTTAAGGCTAACAATATAGCCAAACAAGATAAAATAATAAAAATATTTATTAAACCAATTTCATTTGGAAACTACTGCAATCAATTATTGTATTGGGTTTAGCTTACAATATTAAGGTAATACATGTCAGCAGAGACATGCGATCTTTTTTGAGAAGTCTGTTTAAATCGGGACCTGATCGTGCCTTACTCCAACTATCCCAAATGTATGTTGAAATTTTATTAAATTAGTGTGGAGCGATAGTTCAAATTATGAGACACTTTCTGCTTATTAACGAACCCACATATTTCCTTTAATGAAATTATAACTTATGTTAGTAGGTTAGTTAAAGTGGAAATTTGAATTATAATACAAGATGATGAAAATATAGCATTGATGGTCTCATATATTAAGAGATTGTTATATCCCTTACTGGTGGTCACCTCTACATCTTATTGCCGCTCCCTTCGTCTTGTAGGCGAAATGGTGGTGGATACCATGTGAATTCGTCTGGTTTCTGGAAAAAAAATTTTCTCTCTCAGAGGCTGGCCTGGTGCGGTAGTAGGGGAAAGCCAGGTCCTATGGCCATGAAATAAAAGTCAACTGATTCGAACCTACACCGTTTTGGACTCGTTACAGCTATGTTTATATTCGGCCATTCCACGGCCTCATATGAATTTCCCTGTATGTAATACATTGGTTTTTGTTGTAATAATTTATTCTTGAGGTTTCAATCCCCAAAAATCAAAATATAATTCATTTTAGAACTGCAAAGATAATATTCACTACATAAAGTATTCATTCGTTCATGCCTTGCCCATTTATTTCTAGAACATTCGTTTTCAATTCCATCATGCTCCGGGCCAGTAAGAGTTTTTCAGAAAAGTTCCCACACTCTAATTATTTAATGAAAAATAGTTAAAATTTAAGAATTCTAATAATACTTAGAATGTCATGTGTAACAAAATTCTACATAAGCAACGTTGATGAACGGTCCTGAAGTACAATAGGATTCACTGAGGATTATATAACCGTTCCAGCCCCAGGCGGTGAATGGCACATTGCGCAAGGGAATACGCCATAACCTCAACAAAAGGAATCAGTTCATTTATTATAACAATCTGATAATTATAAGTTACGTAAAACGAACTTGAATAAATAAAATTAATAAAAAAGAAGTATATTATTACTTTTTGAACAGTAAATAAATAATAAATCAACGATTCGCCACTTCTGACTTCATCAGAAGACATGAAGTGAAGATCATATAAAAACCTCATGAAATGGGTACCCTTAATTGGGCAAAAATCTGGTGGTTGAGCGTGATTAGGAACAAATCAACTCCTTGTATAACTGTTGTTCATGAAATAGAATATCCTTTCAAAAGTACTAAATTCCTTCTCGTCGGTGGTAACAGTCCAGGTTTTTCCTTTTTAGGTATATGTTTTATCAATGAATAAAATATAGGTCAGTAATGTAGGTCACTATACTGTAGGAGATGGTATTATTCTTTGAATAAAAATATTTAACTGAAGGAAAATTGAGCAAACTGTTCAATATCAGGTTCCATAATTATTTCTATGTAATTCATTGCCTCTCTGGTTCCTCATTAGTGAAAATACCCATTAATTGCAGTCTGATTAAAATTCTGCTTACCAACACTGATTAATCAATAATAATAATTCGCAATTTGTTAAAAATCTGCATAATTTACACTGAAAATTGTTTAAGATTTGATTAAAGCAGAGAGGAAACAAAACAATATTTTAATGTGAGGGCTGTCTGGAGCTCAGGCAGTTGAGGCGTAGGTATTTGCAGCCTGGTAACTACGGTGGCGTCGGTTTGAATTCGGTCAGTGGTTAACTTTTATTTCTGTGGTGGTCCCACGAAATGAAAACTTGGATTAAATGAAAAAGTAAATTTAAAATCAAATTAAAAAATACCTTAACCAGTATTATTTTAAAATTAATATACATTAAATAGGAAATTGTCAACAAAAATAGATATTAAATAAGCATATGAAATATGCTTTCCATCAAATCATAAAAAATATGGTAAACAAAAAGATTTAAATTAGAAATGAGATGAATGTAAGTTCAATGTTTTGATTTAGACATATGAATACATCACTAAAAATAAGTTTTAAATTAAGTCATTTTAGAAATAAAGAATGGTAATTATTTGTTGATACCAGAGTCCTTAACTGGTGAAGGTAGATTTTATGGAAATAGTGTAACAGTGTGTATTTGGGTAAATAAGAAGATTGTATAATATTTAATACTGATGCAATAAGAATATAAGTATTTAGAAATTGATAATTGTTTTATAAAATTATTAAAAGAAACTGTGATATTATTTAATAAATGTATTTGTTTTAATGATACTTGACTTGGCTAATTAGCCTGCAATAGGAAAAAAATTAATAACATGTAGAGATCAATTGTAAGGTATGTTAGTAGAAATATATTTTTATGTGTTGATTAAATTGTTAGTAAATAATATGGATATGTTAGTTGTCTCCTTGAAAATGAACTGAGGTCCGAAACTCAGAGAAAAATAAACAAAGTTGAGAGATAAGGTTCAAAAGAAATTTGTATTATGATTATTATTAACGAAATAAAATAAATATACTAACTGGAATGAAAGGAAGGCAATAAATAATAAAGATGGAAAATGTATAATATCCTCTGAAAATTATAGAGTGTTTGTACAATAGCGTTTTCATTCATTATTAATAATAAACATTGTTACTTTGTAAATATATGAAAAAAAATACAGATTTAATAAATGGTATGTAATAAAAATATAGATTTTTAAAAATAATTATTAGATTGAAAACATTTTATTCTTTCATATTATATGCGCTATTATAAACATTAGCTTATTAAATTGAAAAAAAATTGATATAACGTTTTCTTTATTTTTTATCTTGCATTTAGGGCTAATTTAAAAACCAGTGGAGCTTAATTTATTCATTTATATCTTTCTGTGATACTGCGTCCCCTTTTTCACCATTTATAATTAACTGATAATTCTGTAATGAGATATCTACACCTCGTTATAATAGATTAACTCCATTTCTAGTCATTCTATAGAAACTAGGAAAATAAATAAATAAATGCTGTGATAACTACGGTGTAATCTACTTCTGCTTACTTATCTGTCTCAATATTATTGGGTGAGGTACATTTTTTTCTATTGAGCATTAAAAAATGCAATTAATTGATTATTAGGAGTAATTGAAAAACTTATTGAAAGATAATTGTCAAATTATGGATGTTGAAGGGGGAGACACAGTACCTTCGAAACGTTTGGCTCTATTACGATTTGATTATGACATGAAGACGATAATTTTAATATTGAAGGAAAAGGGAAACGAATTTATTTCTAAAGAATGATACTCATGGGAGCTTATACCTGTGAGCTGGGGAATGCAAATATATGTTTTAAACGCTGGTCATTGTTAAACATTAATAAATTTATTGATTTTAGATTATCTATACTTTTTAATAACTTGGATAGGCTGGTCAAATGATAGCTTTATTGCATTAATTAACTAATGAAAAGATGGTTTTAGTACCCTGGGTTAGACTCAGTCTGTGAGTTATTGCTTTAATAACTGCCCCAATTAAAGGCAGGCTCCTATTTCAAAGATTCCGATCTCACCAGACTCCCCATTTTTATGGTTACCGCCCTTTAACCACACACACACTTACACTTATAGGAAGGTTCTTGTATTAATTGTTACTTTATGACATTATTGGGTGTATATCAAGTCCTGATCCAAAATTTAAAATATGCAAAATATCGGGCATCAGGATGGATGTTCCAACGATCCCGGACATTATAAGAAGGAGACATATTAAATTCCTGGACTTATTAAAACATGAACCCAACCCACTATTCCAAACATTACAGTAAGTGGTAGTGACAGGGCAACACTATAGCCACTTGAGTAATGGTCATCTGTAGTTGTCTTGTATATTGTTGATACTCGTATATTTAGGTCTAATTTTTAAATTAATTAACTGTTGAAGCAACATAAAAGAAAAGTTCAATTTGCAAGTAATTTTTCATTATATTAAATTATCAATATGTAAATTGATCTATTCTTAATTCTTATACAAGAATTTGTTTAATTTCGAAAATGTGTAAACATGTGGGGAATCTATTATACGCAAACGGGTGGCAATCCTCATTATAAATATTGATATAATACTGAGCCTGGATTGCTTAAATTGCAGATACCCTGATACGGCTCTCATATCAATCCGTTGTTTATATTTAGTCAGGCCACATACCATAATCATACCACATGGACCACACTTTCGTCATGTATTTTTACTTCAAGAAATCAGTCTACACACCACATAGTACGAGAGCCGGGAACAAAGAAAGGCAGTTATCTCACCCCAATTTTTGATTACTTTAATGAAAACTGTGTATAATTAATAGTCAAAATTGATGAGTCTGCCAAATATAGGTAGGGGAAATAAAATATGACGGCTGTTTCAAAACCTTAAAAAACACTAATTTTTCATTCGGAGCTCTATATATTTAAAACTATTAACAACACTAGAAAACCTAAGAGTACATTATTTAAAGAAGAGTAAATTTGCTGAAATATTAGCCCTAAAAGAGCTATTTACCTCCAGTAGTTCTCAAAATATAGCTTTTTAAAAAGCGAAATTTCTTAAAAATCTTCTGAAAGAAAACAAATTTTACTGAATAAGTAGTTAGCTAATTTATTTTGTGAAATCTATATCTCAGGAACTATGTGACGTACAGATGTCTTTTAGCACTCAAATTAAAGCTAGCTTAATGGACTTTAAATAAGTTCATGACTTTTACCTTCTTAGGAATAGTAGTTTTCATGATATTTGCTTACAAACTAGCAATTAACAAATTAGTTATAACTCACAAAATGTTAATTTATAATTGCTCGTATAAAATGTTGGATTTTCGAAAAAAATATGTCTCTAGATCCACAAGACGCACATATGTCTGCTAGCACTCAAAATAAAGGAAATTTAACTTACTATAAAGTAGTTTATGACCCTTATCTTCGTGGGGGTAGTAGTTTTTATGATATTCACATATGAATATAAATTTGGCAAATGATTTATTATTAATAAATTGATTTATTTTAGCAACTTTCATGTAAAATATTACTCCAACGATGATAAACATCATAAAATACTTTATTGCTCATTAAACTAGCTTTAATTTAAGTGCTTATAGATATCTGTACGTCAAATAATTTTTGAGATATGGATTTTTCAAAATTAATTAACTACTGATCTTTCAGTAGGCCCTCATACATCATTTTTATGAAATGTTGCTTTTTAAAAAGCTATATCTCGAAAACTATTTAACGTAAATAACTCTATTAGGGCTCATATTTTAGCAAATTTGCTCTTATTTAAATTACATTCTCTTAGATTTTCTTGTGTTGTTCGTGCTTTTTGAGATATAGATCTCCGAATGAAAAATTAGTTGTTTTTTTTATCGCTTTGAAACAGCCGCTATTTTTTATTTCCCCCTATCTATACTTGGCAGACTCATGAATTTTGACTAGTAATTATACATAGTTTTCATTAAAGTAATCAAAAATTGGGGTGAGATAACTGCCTTTTTTCTCCTCTTCGGCTCTTGTACTAACAACATATACTCCACTTTCTCAGTTAAACGATGGTCAGAAATAAACATTTATTTATTTCAGTTTTTCCTTTTCTTATGCAGAAGTATTATGTTTTTATAATTTATGTATTAATTTTGGTTCAATATATCTTTAAACAATGTTGCTTCATTTACTTATTAATTGAGTTGTTTTTCTTTTCTTTAATTTATTTTGTCTAGTTCATTTTTTCCTCAAGTTTATTATTATTTTTTTTATTAAATAAACATTTCCAACCCACAAATATTAATTATCAGGACTATATTTTACCTGCCAGGAGGAAGGATTTTCTTATAGGCTCCCAATACTGGTAATATTAACATTTACCATTGCTGTGTCAAATAAACATCTTATTTCATAGAAAAAATTCAGTTTTTCCTTTTCTTGTGCAGAAGTATTATGTTTTTATAATTTATGTATTAATTTTGGTTCAATATATCTTTAAACAATGTTGCTTCATTTACTTATTAATTGAGTTGTTTTTCTTTTCTTTAATTTATTTTGTCTAGTTCATTTTTTCCTCAAGTTTATTATTATTTTTTTTATTAAATAAACATTTCCAACCCACAAATATTAATTATCAGGACTATATTTTACCTGCCAGGAGGAAGGATTTTCTTAGAGGTTCCCAATACTGGTAATATTAACACTTACCATTGCTGTGTCAAATAAACATCTTATATCATTGAAAATCACCCTGGTTAAAAAGTCAACACCTCAACAACTACATTAATGTTTTAAAATAAAGCCTTGTTTTATAGAAAAACAAAATTCCAACACATAATATGCTTAATATTAACTTAGTATGTTAAATACCAAAATAGGATTAAATACAAAATTAAATTCAAATAGGAGCTTTGAAAAAAAAAACACTGGAGTTTCTGGTTTAATAATTATTACTGTGTTCCAATCATATTTTTTTTCGTACCCTCCTTTGAAAAAATATGAGGAAGAAATAAGTAAAGATGATGTTAGTTGATGTGTGCTTCCTTTTTCTACCCATGGGTACTTAAGGGGTATTTAAGCAAGTTACACTGTGGGTGCAGAAACGATGGCGCCGTGTGCGCATTTAAACTATGTGGAGTGGTATGGTCTAGTGGCTAGGATACCTGGCTCTCACACAAATTTTAATTTCTACTGGGTAATTATGTTTCATATTCGATTTTCCTCACATCAACAGTTTACACATTCCAAATTTCTCTCACTTTATGTTTAAAATGCCCTATAGGGAGGATTTTCTTTAAGTCCGTCTCGCCTCGTTAAGGTAGGACCTCAGTCTAATAATGTTTTATACCTCTGTTTATTTTAAAAAAATAAATAAATCTATATAAAATAAGGTAACTTTTGAGGCCTTATTTTAATTCTTTCTGGTAATTATTTCTGCATATACTGAGAAAAAAATACACATATAACAAAAAAAAAAATTATTTTTCAATTTTTTGTTTGAGGTATTGTACTGTAGACTTGATTTAATTTTCAACAACTCTTTTATTTTTGAGAAATTCTGTGATGTGAACATCAGCGAAGAAAGTTGCCACAGTTTCTACTTCTAAATTTTGATTTGTTGCCACTATTCAAGCAAGACAACGCTATGTACGTCAATTCAATAAAATTGACATACTTGTATTGTTAATGTTTTATTTATTATTTTTTAAAAAATCCTAATTAGAGTCAATTTTGATTTAACTTTCCCCCGAGTTCTCCTGAATCTATTCTATTATACATTCCATTGTATTTGAATGGACTTCTGTATCTGATAGATATTCCATTGTTCCAGTGGCACTGTATAGCATTTCGCATTAACAACGGATGAGGTAAAACTTCATTCCTGCCTGTCCAATTGCAACTGATCATCAATTTCAAAGGTCGAGCTAGATGTATAGTCTACGCTGGATGGTAACTATCGACCTCGAAATCAGGTCTTTGAAGTCAGCTGTCAAAAAAAGAATCAGTTAATTTTCAAATTAAATAAATTTAATGATCATTTATATTACTAAAGCTGAAAATTAAACTTTATATTATGAATCATTTACAACTTTTTTCTTTAATTAATAAATAGTGCGAGCCGGAGTTGGCTGTATAGGAATATATCGTAGAATACTAACACCTCCTCAATCATTAAATTCAATAAAACCTAAATAATTAAAAAATGCATAACTATGCTTAAAAGAGACAAAAAAAAATCATCAAAAATTTCATAAAATATTTATAATGAATAACTGCGTTATAGTTTTTTATGGGATTAATTTTAAAAATCACATTACATTAAATAATCAGGATGATGGAAGAAAAAACTCCTTAAGACCACAGTTAACCCAATTTGTACTAATTGGTGTGAGTTATTTTTGTGACCCACCTTGCACAAACTTTATGAAACCCATATCTGTTCTGGATGAATTTGTGGGCAGAACCGTGACTATTTTGCAGTCGATGTGATACTTCGTCAATAGTTACTCGTCTGTCTAATAGCACCATTTCACGTGAATACTTAATGACTTTTTCAGTTGTGACCATCATTTTTATATTTTTTAATCTATTCGTAGAAACTCCGTTGTGGCAAAACACTGTTCCCGTACTGAACCGAAAGTCTTCGATGAATTTCAGCACCTGTTCTGGGACCCTCAGGAGTCCACCCAGCCTTATGAGTTGTACCCCTATTTGGGTATATTATTGGGTACTTTGACCAAAGTCAATAAAGCCGTTCAAAAAGCCCTGATGAAGCCCTACAAAGTGGGGCAAAAATTCATATAATAAAAATTTTTTAAATATTTTTGTTCTTTTTTGACTGCAACCCTGATCAACATCTTCATATTTATAATTAAGGAATATTCGATTGTGATTTATAATTTGGCGTTTCAACAGTTAATGGTGAATATTCTTGTTTTGTTTCAATCAGTAGCATGATTCAATAATTATTCATTCTGAATTTATCAAATGATATTCCTGTTTTCATGAGATACTGAGTCAAAGTTTAGGTATATATATATTGTGACATTTATTTTAAAACTTCTTGAATGCATCTTTCATGTAAACTTCTGAATGAATCCTGAAGTTTGATTTATTTATTATCTAAATTTATTTATTATCTAACTCACTATTGCACTTCTTGAGTTCTCAAAAACTCATTGGCGCATGCAAAGCTTAGATTCTTATAACTACCGGCAGAAAGGAAATGTAACAGACTTCAAAGTTCAATCAAAACTTTACTATATATAAAAATGTATTAAAAAGGTTCTACATTTAAGACATAAAAACTTAATTTTACTGATGTACAATATTCTTACAATGTGTGGATATTTTTATTACAAATAAGGAGCAAGTAAAATCTTTTTTAATTATTTATTTTATCTGGATTGTTATTTCTTTATTTAACTCAATATTAATCACAAACATATATATGTTTTATAAAATCAATAATATCAAAATTATTTAGCATTAGGAAGAATTTTATTGATAACATTTAATTCTTAAAAATTATTGAATCTCATTAATAATTACAAAATTATTTGAATATATACTTCTGCTGTTCAAATATTCAAATCACGAATAGAATAATTATATCATATTTGTGTGTAGAAAGATTTATTTTGGGTTATATTTAACAAAAAATCAGTTTTCAGAAACTTAATTTTTTATTGGTTTTATCCATACAAATAATTTATATTTTACAAAATAAACCCGTAATAAACATGTGAATATATCGGTAATCAATGGGAATTCCACAAGCTGATTAACTACTGAACAAACTAAGTTATTTTTATTGTGTAATCTTTACTCTCAACTTGTGTACGCAGGGAAGAAGATTTTTAACTCTGATTCTCTGAGAGTTATAGAGTTGTAGGTTTGTAGTTTCTTCACCTTGTACAGAAAAGTTTAGGAGTTGATCACATTGCATAGAACTCATTTAGTACATTTCTTAACTCACTATCTTGTATTCCCTGTGATCCCTGATATTATATACTGATTCCTTATATTTAATTTGACTCAAAAAAAACATTTTTAAAAATAGCTTAGTTATGAATTATTGTCATTAGAAAAATATAAAATTACTTTGTTCATAAATTTATTCAGTCTTATCTTTTAAGTTTACTTTTAATACATATTACTACACTAACAAAAATACTTCAATTCTTTTACTTATGATGACTACTTAAAATTTTAAAAAATATGATTTTTTGTATAGAGTAATAGGAACAACTTTGTTAGATGGCAAGATTTTAAAAGTCACTCATACAATAATGCAAATATTAAAAATATAGATTTGTCCTAAATTTTAATATTTTAAATAAACATAACAAAAAACATCTTTCAAATTTTTGTTGCATTAATATCAAATAAGGAAGCCCCCGAATTTGAAAAAAAAGTTTATATTGTATTATTTATATTATTGTTTTTTTTTAAACTGCTATCAAATTTCAACTTGTTTTATCCATTCATTAAGGTATAAGCTCTTTTCATATGAAAGGTACTGTTGTATTAAATTTGAAATTATTTAAGAGAAAATTAAAATTGTAATGTGAAGAGAAATGATAATCTTTCCCATTAAAACATAAATCATTTTAGCATTGACTATTCAACCAATATTATTTAATTTTTTCATATGAAAAAAGTTAATTTAGTAACAATTATTAAATATAATCCGGAGCATTATACATTCAGCTATTCAGAATCAAATTATTTTATAAAAACAGGATTGTTGAGATAAACAATGTATGTAGATATATTGGATTTTTTCAGTGTCATTATGTTATTATAATTATAGATTCCGATTTTTTTAAATGTTCATTAGGTGTACCGAAAATTTTATATATTTCTTTAATTTTATTATTTGTTTATTCCTTTGATATAATTATATATCTTTTAGTTTTTTTTCTAACTCAGACATAGTCAGTTGGTGGGAACATGACTTTTCTAAACCATCTAGAGGAACCTATTATCACAGCCAAATACTAAATTTTCTATGACTTTGAAGTCTCTACTATTTCAAATTTAAATTTCTTAAATTTCTAAGAACAGTCGATGGAGAAAAAACTCCTTTCAATCATAGCAGTGTATAACAGCAGTTTGGTAACTGCCCCTGTGAGGAACCTTGAGGGGATCACGGTAGAACTCGTTCTTGAGGAGGATGTCAATCATCTTTTGACACTCCTGGCTGAACTGGGTCGCCTCGAGGTATGATGGCAGTACCTCTTGAATCTGCCATAGGAACTGACGCGCCGGTTCTCCGTTGGACAAAACATGTGCATAGTATACCATGAATCTGTAGAAGCCTATGCCGCTCATACTTTCGAAGATGAGTATCTTCTCATCCTGAAAAAAAAAATAATAATAATAATCTGTGCTTTTGAAAGATACATATTGTTTTATATGTAATTCATTGATAGCTTTCTACAATTCTTAAGATTTGTGGTTCAACTTTTTTAAAATCATAATTGAGGTTTTTTTTTCTGCTTCTTCATAAAAAGTAAATTAGAAGATTATGCGTTAAAGTTTTGCTTGATAGTGACTTAAACAAAGGGTTGACCCCAGAATATTGTTTTTTTTTCATATTTTAGCAGAGTTTTTGAGTCGCCCAATTATGGTTATGTTTTAGCTTTATCCGATTATTTTCAATTACTAACAAAATTAAAAACAAATATATTTTCAGATTTCGACTAAAGCTCAACTTACGGTATTAGGCACTATCAATGAACATTGAATAGTTGAATTTCCTCGATAAGTAGGGTCAATTTTTTCGTTTCTGGAGAAAAATAGGAACAATAGTGTAGGTGGAGGTTTCATGTTTATTTATTCTGCCTTAAAATTGAATTTCAGATTTTTAATAATCTGTATCATTCTGTAGATTTAGGAATATAACGTAAGTAAATGAGGTATTTTAAAGTACTCACATAAATAGGAACCTCGTTGGTTCCTTTGGCATTGTTGGTAACCAACCACAGGTCGTTTTCGATGGCCAGTGCTTTATTGGCAAAGGTGAATGCCTTGTCCGGTTCGTACAAGACGAAGTGCATTGCTATCCTTTTGTAGATTTTGGCGGCGTCCTGGCCGTGGTGGTATTGGAGAAGACTACGGAAAACATCGCTGTCGCAGGTCTCGGGATAGAGGAGCATCTTGTAGTCAAGCCACCGGTAGGCATTGTCGAAATGTAACAGTTTGGCGATGCTTTGCAAGAAGTAGGCTTTCTCAGGCTATAATAAGGACATCATATAAATGTAATAAATCATAAGTTTATTTTAGTATAGTGTATACATGTTTTGGGGCTAAACCAATGCATTCTAGAACAAGCAGTTATTTTAATTTATCCATTAAGAGTTACTTCTTGTCATATTTTAGTGTATTTTGGAAAACCTACATATGTGAAAATATTATATTTTTTAATATTGTAAAAAAAAAAAAAAAATCATGTGTAGAATCAATTTACTTTTAATTTTGTGCTAAAATAATTATTATGCTATTTCTTGTTTAAATTAGAATAAATAACAAATTGGTCTTTATGCTCTACATTTCTCGAGATACATTTCATAAATAAAAATCGATTTCCAACCAAAATAAAAATTAGGACCGTCCGAGCTCAAATGGTTAGGCCTAGGTCAATCGTTCGAATCCGGCCCGGAGAGTTGACTTTTTCATTCCTTGGCGGGCCCACAGAACTTACCCCTACCATGTTTAGAATAGGTTGGTCACCACTAGATAACTAGGCATCACCTTCACTGTGAATTGTTTTTAAAAAAATAAATAAATAGAACTTATGAGTTTATTTTCATTAATATCATGAAAATTGTTACTGCTACCAAGATATTTTGAACTAACTACTTAATGGTATGTTTAGTTTGCTTTAATCTAAGTGCAAATAGAGATTGAAAAAATGCAGTTTACAAAAAGCTATTTTTTTTTTCAAGTAACAAAAAGCAATGTTTTCTGAATTTATTTGACACCACAATTGCTTTAAAAATTGAATCAAGATGTAGGGGGAAACAGCCCAATTGGCAAGCGTAGGTTTTTCTAAATTAGCGCTATCTCAAGAAAGATATTAACAAGAAACAGAAAAAGTTTAAACAACGTTATTGTGGAAATTTCATCGCTGATCATCACTAATTTTTTTGCACGTTTCTCTTGAATTACTTATTACATCATTGAAATTTTTGTTTAGCAAAAACTTGAAATAATGCGCTCAATAACTGAAAGCCTATAATTGCTTAATGATGCGGTAATGAAAACCGTTTCGGTTCCTGACTGTAATTTAGAAAACTACAGATGCCGTAATGTAATGTAAAAATCCATAAAATCATTGACTCTTTAATGACTGTCATGCAATAAATATTCAAAGTTAGTATCATTTTAATGCAGGCTAATACCCGCTTAATGTATCGCTCCTACCTCAATAAATTTATATTAGGAAAATCTGAAAACCAATTATTAAAAATTAACAACATTTTTTTGGGAATATTGAATGAAGATGTTTTCTCATTAACTTATCGAAAATGACGCCTATTACAACTTGTTCCTTGGTTTTAGGATCTTGTCCAATCCATTATTGTTTATCTTAATATTTTATTCCAATTTTACCTAAATTTAAATTTTCTGATCAAGCTGAAATTTGATACAAACAAGTAAACCCTCTAACAATACAATATTATGTTGTTATTGAATGGTTTTATGATCGACCAGCTGTGTAAAATAAATCGGTGACAAGTTGGGAATCATGTGGCCTGTAGCGTTACTTCATTTGATGATGTGATAGTTTTTGTTAACCTTTCTGAATACCTAGATTAAAGAGCTGCTTTCAGAACATAACAACATTTTTTTTTAAATTATTAGAAGTGAGGTGTAAATTTATATTTAAGATTATCCTTGAGGTTGGCCGAAACCGACATTTAAATAAATTTTGAAACTTAACTTGAATACAAATCATTTTATTTAAACAATAAAAATCAGTCTCAAAAAGGTGAAAAAATTATATATAAAGTAAAATTACACATTTTGAACGCTTATTTATAGGGCTTTAAAACATATGAATATATTGTTTCTTAAAATACTAAATATCCTTGTAATTATGGCAAACTATAAGAGTAATTTTCTCAAACGATTATAATATATTTAATATTTATTGCCAGTGAAAGACTACCTGTGTTCTTACAGATTTTTTCAGTTTTTATTAAAAAATTGAATTCCGTTTATAATTTTATTAATGGAGGTATAAAATACTATAAAATGAAGGAGCATTATATTCCGAATAATTCTTCATGTATGTAGATTATGAATAAAAGTTCCTATGCATTGATAGAAAAGTACGATAGCGTGAGATATTCGAATTATTCCGTTAAAATATTTTAACTTCAAAAATTAATTTTATTACATTTTCTCAAAAGTATAATTAAAGCAACATAACTTGTTGTTTGGAGATATCTTTTGTATCATATCCGGAGATAGCTAGAGCGTCTCGGCCGTTTATCACTTGTCTACCTGTATATGGTAAAAAGAGCAGCATTTTCATAACATTGGAAATATGATGAAGCCGGTATGAGGGCCTGCTCGTTCAAAGATTTGCCTTGAGGAGCAAAATATTATGCCATGATGACTTACCGATCGTCAGTGGTTAATGTGATTTTTTATGGTTTTCTGATCGATACAATGATTCTTAAGTTTTAAGGACAAACTATAAAATGTTAGATAAGTGAACTGTTTCAATTACTGTTCTAACTGTATTAGTAAATGTATTCAAGGTGAGGGGAACTCCAAGCATGGGATGTTAAGGGGCGGGACGAGGAGTATAAATTCGTATTCGTTTTGATCTTTAAGGTAACAACATTCATTATTCCGCCTTGCTTTATCTATACAAGTAAAATTAGAAAATAATATTATGTTATTTGATAGAATTTAAATTACCTTTTTATTCTTTCAAATAACATCAGGCTCCTATAACTGTACGGAGGTCTTTCCGTTTAAATATTGCAATTCTGCTTTCTAGGGTACCTGTTTGGGTCTCACAGCCGTATATCAGAGCTGGCTTTATCATGGTAACCCCTTAGTTTCAGATTTTTTGATTTTTTTCGGGATTAGTATTCTTGACGAAGAGAAGGCTCTGTTCGCACAATGTTAAACTCAGCTCTATCTCAGTCTGTTGATTATCTATTGATGTTATTTTGGAGCCGAGGTATTTGAAACTTTCTACATTCGGAAACGATTTGCCATTCACGTAGACCATGTAGGATGGATTTTTCGGCTTACAATTAAATATTTTGTTTTATCTTCATTTACTTGCAAGCCGATTTCCTCTGTGTTTTTTTTAATATAGTTTTTGCATGTCATCATGGTTACTTCCTAGGACCACAAGGTCGTCGCCACACGCCAGGACTTCATATTTTGTTCCGACGTGCATACCATCATTTTCGTGTGATGGTCTTCTAAACATTTTTTCGAAAGCTAGGTTCAACGACATTGGCGAGAGTCCATCTCCTTGTATCAGATTTCTGGATTTAGGATCATTCGTACACGCTTTTGTTAGTCTTAACAACTTATCGGGGATTTCCTATAGAAGATAGGAGTTGTAAATAACAATTCATCAACTAAAATTAAGATAAATAACATTTTTTGACATAGCACTATTAGGTTTCGCTTATTATTTACAGCGAATCGTTTTCGTTTTATTTCTTCAATAAAATATGTTTCGAAAATAATTATCTCCTTATTTAGATGTAATATCAGTCAGTATTTATAATCTCACGATAAGGAACACAATAAGAACACTTCCTTGGAGTAAGGAGGGAAATTATGCCTGAAGGGTAAACGAGGTTTAGGACTGGAGGCAGAGCAACATTTGCACTAAGTCTATTATTTCAACAGCAATGAAAACTTTACCACTAGATATAAAAAAAAATCTCATTATAATAGATTAGATAATACCGTCTGTCTGGCCAGTTTGAGACCCCTTTAAAAATTGTAATAAACGTTTATTTCAGAAAGTAAAATTACTTTATAACGGCGTATGGACTTCTTGGTACTACGTGCTTTATTAATTACACATTTAAGATTGTAAACCTGTTATATTATGACTAAAGGCATCGGTAAATTAAGGGAACTTCATAGGTTGGGTACATAATGTCATTTAAAGAATTACTTTCTCAGGCAAATTGGTTCAATATTTTCCTTTTATTTGTGCATTTTTGGTCGTTTTTCTGCATCTTCTTTGCTTCAATATATTTTCATTATAATAAATTTTATTGAACTGTCGCTCTATAGTTTATAATTGTATTTTTTGATAACAAATAAGTTTATTTTTCCACATAATAGTAATAATAAGTGGTTATTTATTAATCAATTATATTAAAAATTATCCATAGAGTCTCAACTTCTTGATTCACTTAAAACTTAAACGTTTTGGCCACTTTGGTCATTCTCAAAGATATGTATTACTTAACGATTTCAATTAGAATCTAATTATTATTATTATTTTTAAAAGCATTATGGATCATAAATTATCCTATCTTAATTTTAATATCAGAGCTTCAACAAAGTTATTAAAAGGTTACTATTATGCCAAAATAAATCTTAGTCAATTTAACCTAGAATACAAAATTCAGTTAGGGAAAACATTTATAATTTCCACCATTTATTGTTAATTATCTAATTTTGTCTACCA
>NW_027110726.1:142118-165543 GCF_000696795.3 Halyomorpha halys | reverse complement strand
TATATATTTCTATTTGCACTACTTTTTACACTTTATCAATTACCTTTCCAACAATACATTGTTTATACCAGGTTTGACATATTTTTATTGTATTTCAAATTCTATTTTAGTTAATTTTCTCATTCATTTTAGTATTAAAAACCATCGAAATTTAATTATGAATTATTTAAATCATGTGCAATCATTTTGTTTACAAATTAATTATCTTTTAAAATTCAGTATAATGTTGAAACATTTTATATAAATTCTGATTGATATTATGTTTCTATTTTGCTTTAGTAGTTTTTAATTTAATCTCTGCTTATCTTCAGTTAACCCTTTTAATGTAGTTAAATCCATAAAACTTTTTACTATTTATATATTTTGTATATATTGTATTTGTTTCTTATCTATTTTTAAATATTTTAAGTAATTGACAAGAATAGTAATTTAATACTGATGATTTCCTTTTTGGTCCATTCTGTTATTATGTCACCAACATGTCTATTAAAACATTACCGCATCTAAAAAATAGATTATGTATTTGTGAAGATCACTTTGATGTAAATATAATACGAGATAAAAATTTTAAGTTTATTCAAATAATAAACGTCTAGGTTATATTATTAGATTATTTAACACACAACCTTAAATAAGAACAGTACATCAGTAATACATACAGTATTTTTTGTAAATGAACTGCAATTAGGAATATACTTGCACAGAAGTATTGACATAAAATCTGCAGAACAGAAAGCCTGGTTTTGTTGCAAAAAAAAAAAAATAATAAAATAGCTAATTTCGATTCTTGCCAAAATTTGTACTTTCTGTTTTCATGAAACCGTATTCGATAGTTGTTTTTTTTCTTATATATGATGACAATTATTTTAACAAGAAAATGCCTAATAATTTAATCAGGTAAAGAGTGTGAATCGTTAAATCAGTGTTGTTTGTTTATGCCTAAGTGACCTCAAATATGAACTATCTTGGTGGGTAGGGTTTACTTTAGTAAGCAGATTAAAAATGTTAGTTTTTAAAACTAAAAGTAAAAATTAGTCCTGTATCTATATTTGTATGTATGGGTTTACTTTAGTACACAGATTAGAAATTTTAGTTTTTAAAACTAAAAGTAAAAATTAGTCCTGTATATATATTATTTAAAACATACATGATCGGATTTCTGCATTGACTTGCAATAATACCGAACGCATGTGACTCATTTTCTTTTCTAACTTATTATTTAGTATGTCTGGTTCTTCCGTTAGTATGTTTAAGTCATTAAGATCAAGATGACCTACACTTTTCATATTTTATATTTGTTTATTTATTTTTTTTTGGAGGTTTATCAATGGGTAGATTTCCACATGTTTGTATCATGCCATTTTATGACTTATTGCAAATTTACCGGTAGCATATATTTTTATACAGTTGTATAAAACAAAAAATAAATTATTAAAAAAAATATTTAACATTTTTCATGGCGTATTTATTCTCCAAATACGGATTAATCACAAAATATTTTATTGTTTCTGGTAATTATTCTTATACCTCTTGATAATCTAGAATCAAAACAGTTTAAGAAATCGTTAATATATAAAATTTAAGAATTATCGGATGAGTAAGGCTAGAGAGAAAAAAAAAAGTCACAACTACATCTAAATGTAATATATGGACTAATTTTAATTAATTGACTACAGATATTTATTTGACTAATGGTAGTTCATTGCAAAATCATCAGAGTAAATTGCATTATAATGCTAAAGAAAAAACGACGACTTGTAACGTCCAGGATTGAAAGTGAAAATTAGTGATGGACTTATAAAAAAAAAAAAAAAAATTCAATAACTGTAAGACATAAAATTTAGAAAACTCTATAAAAATAAGTTATCTGACATGGCCTAACCATTTAGTGTTCCATTATTTACTTAACATAGCAATAAATTGTATTATAAAATATATTTAAAATTACAAAAATAATATTTATATTGCTATGTTTCAAGGCATTAGCCATGATTACAACAATATGTCGTTTATTAAGGTTTTTTTCTATCTGTCCCCGATACCTGGTTAGGGTAGGAGTCTCTTACTGCGTCCCCGGATATGAAAACATTTGTATTAAGTTTGTCACATTACCAGAGGCCCCTGAGAAAATTAGATTGGCTAACCTTTAAGTGTCAAAACACAAAATGACAGGTTTGACGAGAGATCGGAATCAAATTAAGCAACTGCAGGCCCTTCCTGGACATGTCAAACGTTTTTATACATTCTCGGCCCTGAGGACGCCCAATCAGAGAGGAGATTTAAAAATAAGGTAACGCCCCAAAAGGGAAGTGGGAGAAAAATACAGAGGAAATCTAGAAGAGTTAGACGGACACACAACAGGAAGGCTTAGACGAGTGAGGACCACAGTCAGGATGCAGGCATAGAAGATGCACATTGATCAGACGAAGTCATGAGAAGGGCCACGAGACCTGGACATCCCTTATTTACGACATCTTCGGCACTACATCCCACGGCATCAGCAGCTATAAGTATAAATTAACTAATAAGTAATCGTGTTATAATCTATATTTTATGGCAACCTTTATCTGAATCATTTTAATCATAATGAGAAATTGTAAATAAATGCTTAGTTTCTTTATGTAGTTTATATACTATTATATATCCCAATATACCACTCTTTATTATACTATATAATTAATGATAGCAACATTTTATAAATATAAAGAAATTTAATTGGTAAACTGGTAAACCCACAACAGCCTTTGGAAAAGATCCAATCATAATAAGAGTTTTTTAGGACTCAATATATAATTAATTAATTAACTTATTTTTGGATAATTGCCTTCAGCGATTATCCTGGTATCCCGAAAATCTCCATAGAAATATAGCATTATTATAAAAGTTTGTGCCATTTACACATCCGATTTTGTAAATTTATTTAATCACATTTTGGTGCCCCCTTAATGTAAAATCAAGACATCCTGAATCACATGTTACAAACTGACGTCACAGGGCTCCAGAAACCACAGGGTTGACCTACAGCTACAGTGAAACAGAAAAATTGTTTCTTTCCCATCGGATTCGAACCCGGGTCCTTGGAGATAGTTGCATTGTGCCTTATCACTGTGTCACCGCGCTTCCTTATAAAATATATTTAGCGTATACCTGGTTTGTGGATATGAAGAAATGCGCAGCAAAGCCTATCAGGCTGGCATAATGTGGTTCTACTTCAAGGCACATCACGATCTCCAGTTCAATCGAGTTAATTTCCTTTGTTGTTGTTTCAGTGGTCACCTGGTTCAAATATGACTCCATTTTACTCAATGCAGGAGGGACATTTCTAATGTGAGAAGTGGCACTAAAAATTTTTAAAAAAAATATTAGTAATCGTTTTTATGGAAGAATTTCACTGTCCTAAACTTAAAAATAGCACGTTAATAAATAAAAACGAATACACAAAAAAGAAAAATTGAAAATCTACAGGCCTCGTAGATTGTTTGCCTATGACAGTTCACACTTAGTTCTTCTGTTCTGTGTGTTTAGGCTTTGAGCTCAGATCGCTCTAGTAGGTATAGGTGATAAGAGGTTGCTAGGCACTCACTGCTTTACACTTATCTGGATTAGTTTAACCAAAATAAAAAACTAATTTCTACTCATGACAGATATTGTACATCTTATTTCTTTGTCGGTTAATATAAAGACTTACTAATGTGGAAGCACAGTTGTTCGGATACATAGAGTAGTATCTCAGTACAGAATCACGCTTCTCGACTCCAAATAATGTTCCAGACTTTTCGGAATATCTGAAGCTCTACCTATCTTTTTACATACAAGGCTGTGTTCAGTAAATACAAATGATCTTACTTGTAAAAGTTGGCGAAGGTTGGAGGTTTCAGGAGGCTGACTCCTTGGTAGTGGTGTTTTAAGTGAAACGTGGCAGAATCGAGGAGGGTGGGGCTGATTTCCTTGTTCCAGAGGTGATACATCAACATGAGGAGGAGGAACCTCAGTTCTGTGTCATTAGGGTCCACTTTGAGGCCGTATGTCGTCCAGCGCATTGCCTCCTCATACCCTTAGCAACGTGCAACAAATATTTTAATAACCATTTTATACAAGAGTTAAAAAAACCAACAGGAAAAATTCTCAATTGTGATAAAAAATAGGGTCCATTTTTGTTGTTATATATATATAGGTTTTGAGCCTAAATAGAAATAAGTAATAATAAAAATATTAATAATTACATAAATGTTACAGAGTTTAAATTAAATAGCAAATTTATTTCGTCTGCAATATATTTTAAAATATTTTTATTCCTATTACTTAATGTTATACTTTAGATCAGATTTTAGCTGCAATGTTTCGGAATCCTCTTACTACCTCAGGATACGTGTTTTTGCAGTTCGGTATTTCCGAAACGATGGACTGTGGAATAAAATCATAATTTCTGGCCTCAGTTCGGAAACTTCTCATGTTACCTATTCTCATGTTTTGATGGATGCTGAATCCGAAATAGGTATTTTAGAAAATCTGCAAACACGTCTGAAGTTGTTATTTCCGAAATTCTTAGGACTATTCGACTCTTAGGAATAAAAAAAAATATTTTTTTTATAAAAGTGGAGTCTAGACTAAGTTTGTGTTGGTTATGACAATCCGAAATTCATAAAAACTTTTTAGTTTCATACTGTTTGTATTCCTTGATCAGTTAAGCAATGATTTTCTGACTTACATAAAAACATTATTAATGATTATATTATATTTTTTTTATAAATCATTATATAGTAATATATATCACCTTACCTTCAGTTCCAGTATAATATAGCATCATACCCTTCATGAAGTACATACCAGCTATAGACTGTGTTGACATCAAACGCAGGGGAGTGATCGGATCCAGAAACTGAAAAATAAATCATGTCTTAAAAATAAAAAAATAACAAATGAATAAATAAATATTACATTTTAAAAATATAGATAAGACTTGGTAAGATATTGGACTTCATTTATTTATTCCCTTTTATCAACTGTGATTCAACTCCGGTGCTGGAAGACTTCTAGGACACACTCAGCCACGATAAAATGTATAAAACAGTTTATCAAAAAATTATCTTGTCGTTAGTTAAATTTATACTTTATATAACAAATGTGTTGGGCATATGATAAACGTTAATACTAATACAATATTATTGAATTATTCAAAGTTCAATACCTGTTATAAGTACGTGATAAGGACTATTTTTCTCAAATATTTGTAAAGGATGGACAGTGGGATAAAATCATAATTTCTGGCTTCAATTCGGAAACTTCCTATTCTCATGTTTTGGTGTGACACGTATGACACATGACACGTGTGCTTTGATGTAGTATATGGCACGTCAAAAATAAAGGTTATAGGAGAGAGAAAATGATGTCGTTTTCAAAATTTAGATAATTAATGACTACATGACATAGAATTTACGTTGAGGATGAATACTATGTATTAAAAATTAATTTATATTTGGCCACACAAAAATAAACGCCGCTATTATTGCTCAAGCATTACATCATTTTAATATAAACCTACTCAGCACAAATGTTATTATAATTTATTTCTTTATTTCGAAGCAATCCATCAGAACGCCTCTACAAAACAATGAGTGCCAGTATAGTTGGCAAGATAAAACGTGGGAGACCGAAATCCAGATGGATTGAGAGAATAAAAATAATATGCAAAAGAGCTGCTGGCTGAAAACTGTAAAGCAGTAGCCCAAGATAGGCAGGCGTAGTAAACGCGGTTCTAAAAGGTCTAAAACGCCTGTAGAAAAAACAGAAAATAATTTACATTGTTAAAAAAAAAAATGTCGTCGAGTACCTTAGGCGTGTTATTTTGGGGGACTCCAAAATTGAAATTGGTAATATTTTATTCGTTTTATTAAAAAATTTTTTTAAATTACTTAAACCTGAGCTTTTGTATAAGTAACTTCCAAATTATAACAATAGTTTTGACCCTATCAGAGTTTCACGAATATTCTCTTCCTATTCTCTCTCCGAAAACAAGACATAAATCACCTTGATTTATCTTTTCTCACTTGAACCAAGACCTATAATATATATTTGCATTTATTATTAATGGTACCGCGGGGCAGAATAAGGAAAAATGAGGCCCCAAGGAGACGGTAGGACCATTCATTGTCATTTGTGTTGGCCCCAGGTCATTGGGGAGCAGTCAAGGAAATATACAATATTATTATTTAAATTCAATTCTTGTAAATATTATAAAAAAAAAAAACACGATGATTTTTAAAGTCTAAAAGAGATTTATTACTGATTATTAAAGTATGGCTTCAGTTCCACTAATTAAAACAGAAAGATTTTTGTACATTTATAAGTTCTTGCCAAATATAGGAACTACAAAATATATGTATATGTACTACCACAAACCATGAAGGGTAAGGCGTGCAGTACTTTTGGTCATAATCACGTTCAAACGACAAATTTTCCCCAATTAAGGCTACCCAATTTATAAGGCTGGTTTTTTTTTTTTTTTCCCGAACCCTCTAAAACAGAAATAAAATGTTAGTTAGTAGTGCATTACTGTGTAGAAAGAAAAAGTAATTCGTGTTGTGTCTTACCTTTTACTACCTTTGGTATTTAAAGGTTACCTGTTATATTTAATTTTACATATGAGCTATCCGTTCAGCAACTATTTGAGTCCGGAGGTGAGGGGCCTCCTCGTGTTATATCGCATATAATATATAAATAAAAATAAAGATAAATAAAAATAAAAATACAAATAATAAAGACAATAGATAATAGTGAAATGATAAGAGAAACAGTCTGAAATCAAAAGAAGTGTGGGGGAGGGGGTTGGGGTGCATCAGTAGATGGAGCTATGAGGTGATGTTAATAGGGTTTTTGGGACCTTTCCTGCCCTGCCACCTCGCAGGAAGGGGGGATGGGGTGATAGACTGGAATACTGGATTGAAGGAAGCAGGGAGACTGGGCTCCCAAACCCAGGGTTGACTCACGGTTACAGTAACAGAAGAAATTATTATTTTTCACTACCGGATTCGAACACGGGTCCTTGAAGTTAGTGGAATTGTGCCTTACCACTGAACCACTCCCCTTAAACCATCTATATTTTTATTTAATACGTATTTTGTATGATTTATTTTGCATAACCACCCCTCCTTAAAGCAACAAAATAATAGTAATTGATACGAAATTATTGTTTCCTAATATTTATATATTCTCTGTTATTCGAAAAATTTCATAATTTGAATTTTTTTTAAATTTGATTGATTTTAAAATCAGGGAAAGTTATAAACTCGTAAATTAAAAGAGAACATGTTGGATTTTCATAAATGATAAAATAAATTTGACGTTGAAGTACGTAAGGGATCTGAAATGATACTTACACATCGTATAACAAGGAGCGACGCAATTGAATTTGTTATAAACATATTAATTTGTGTAAATAAAACTTTGTAAACAATTAAAATAAATAATAAAATGGGATCGTTACCTGCAAAGTATGAATAAGTTATGAAGAAATAATTAATTAGTAAACAAAACTGAATAACAATATTTTATTTATTTATTAATTGAAATTCACAACTGTATTTACATAAAATACATCCAGTGAATGTGATTACCATATTAATATGTTAGATTAAAATGGTATGATACTGATATGTAGAGAAATCACCAATTGCGAAGACTTTAACAACCTATCTAAATTTGTAAGTCTCGAGGCCATCTCCTTTCCAGATGCCTCGGAGGAATGTCAGGAATGGCTATAATGAATAAGGAATGGTAATCATGCAGAGGAAGCAAGTCTAGAAAGTAGCGAGTTTGGGTCGTTACAGTTTATGGGAGAATAGATATCTAGTCTGGGTTAGATCGGTTACATATGGAATATTAATGTCTTTATGCATAATTTCATTAGTGAAAAATTAAGGAGTCTTAAGAATTTTACGAAAGAGTTTGGATTGTAAGGATTGGATACGAGATGAATTCTAGGGTTGAGTGTAGCCCCAAAGCTCAATTCCATTTGTCCAGTTTTTTTTTTTCATTGGCGCAACAGACCACAAATGCCTGGGGGGAGATTGTGAGTGTGTAATGCATATTTCTTTTTTTCTTTGGAAAAATTATGGGTAGGGCCGGCCTCGAACTCACAATCTATGGGTTGACAGACAGGCGCGTTACCAAGCTGCTACCGTCACCCCGTTTGTCCAGTTAGGCCGTATAATTGTCATGTTGATTAGTGTTTTTGTAGTGGACTGGAAGTTTAGACTATTTGCTTAGTAAATGTAATACGTACATTTTCCTGTATTTTCAGTCTTGAATAAAAATATGAATTTAAATCACTGTGGTCCATTAATGTCGATATATGTTTTTTTCAGATTCAAAAACTTTATTTATTGATAAATGTTACAATCTGTCACACCGTTGTGGGCAAGTGATATATTTATTAGAAACATAAAATATTAACCTAGCCAAAGAAGACTGTGAACTCACCCGGAAGATTCTATATTACAGATTTAATCTGAAATAGATATACCTCATTTAATTAAATAAACTTCATGCCCATTTAAATATAACATTTCCTTAAAGTGGAGGAGCCTTTTGTATTATATCCATCCCATACATCTGCAAATCATTAAAAAAAAAAAGTTTCTATCACACGTAACACGGAAATACATTTCATGCGATTTTGAAACTCATAATTTTGTAAAGTAACGAATTGAGTTTCTTTACGGTTTTTATCCGAAAATATCTAAAGGGTGCATACTAAACAAAATTAAATTATGCATGGAATGCGTACCATGACTTATTCGGTTAAGTAGTATGTCATGAACCATAATCCGTCATTAACCAAAAGAATTTTTTTTCCTTTTCAAATTTTGTCCAGAACTGAGGTATAGTTATATACGTACAGTAGTTAAATGGAAAAATCCATGAAAAACGTCAAGTTCATGTCGCAAGCTGTTCTTAGGCCTTCTACTTCGTATAATTTAAAGGAAAACATATCCATTTGTTGCGTTTCCCCATATGCCGAAAATTATTAATTGATCAGTGATGAGTAATCCCTTATCAGATATTACAAGCCACTCTACTCTGGCTGTCTATGATGTCATCACTTCAATAATGCTTTTGAATGTTTTCCTTGAGCTTAGAAGCCTGGTAAAAGAAAATATTTATTCTACTGGTTGATTTTTTTCCCGTAAATTTCCTGATTAGGAGTTACAGCTCCATTAATCAATTTCCCCTGGGTCTGACCACTCTACCGTGTTATTTTTTAAAACTCTCTCCAAAACAATGCAAAAAAAGTTTTTTGTTTTACAACACTGGCGACTCCACAAGAATTACTTTTTCTAACCTATTTATTTGTGTTCTAATTCATTTATTCATTTATATGTTTTTTATAATTTTATATATTAGTTCTTATTAAATTTATTTAAAATTTTTTCTACTATACTGTTCTACTGCTGTAATTGTTCTGTTTAAGTTTTATTTATGCTTTACTATCTACTAATGATTTTTTTTTAAATTTGCTTAATTGATCAAACGGTTGTTGCGGGTCACTGGAGAGGAGAGGTATGAAGGAGTAAAACAGGAGGAATAATATGTTGGATGTATTGCTAAATTGTTATTTGGCTTTGAGGGAGAAGGTGGAAAATAAATATATGTAGATAGGAGAAAAAAATTTTGTTATGAAAAAAATGTATTTGTTAGTGTATTGATGATTATTGTTTGAAAAATGAAAAATGTGAATAGATTGTTATGTATATATTTCCAATTATAGATTGATGGGTACTCTGTAACCCAATGTATATGGCCAGCACGGTCAAATAAAGTTTTTCTCTACAGTAAAACCTCAGTTTAGGCCTTATGCAGAGTGAGACTGGTAAAAAACGTGTGTTCTGGTTTTATCCAACTTCTTAAGAGAGATGCCAGGTACCCACTAGTATCAAGGTAATCATGCCGAATAACGTTTATGTACTTGCTAAAGCAGGATATAGTAGAAACAATATTTTCAAGCACCTTGTTTTCTTTTGCTTCCTATAAGATAATCAATTTTTGTCTACAATTTCTTTCTTCCCAGGTTACCTCTTCCCTGTTCTAATTTGAAAATTTAAGTGCCAAGGGTGAGAGGTTCTACCTCAGGAAAGAGAGTATTTTAGTTTCCAATATTATTAAACAGCCACCTTTGCATTAATTTTTTTTTATACCCTCCTGTAAAGATTTTAGTGGGTATTTGGTACGTACATATAGGAGGTATGCTATATGTATAGCTGGGTGTTAAGGATACCTTGGATTGCCTTTTGGCATTATATGGCTAGGTGAGGGGTCCAATGAAGGTTGTAACTTTGTTGGCTTACGCTAGTGGATTATTGGAACTGGGAGGGGCCGTTCCGCTGGTCGAATGGTGAAAATTTAGACCTCAGACTTGAAGAGTCTAAAGCCTTCCCTCGTGGAGGACGTCGACTAAGGGAACCGTGCTCTGCCACCTCCCAGGTCTTTGGTGGAGGGGCGATCTCTCTAAAAGTGTGTCGCAGCAGGCCTTCAACCCATCAAAGAATTTGATGTGCCACCGGCCTATATACTCCGGCACAGTGGGGAGTTGGAGCTGTTCACGTATAACTCTGTTTTTGGCCCTCTGGAGTGTGGTTCCCCGGACGATCTTACGGAGGACAGACCCCTGGAAGCCCTGTAGTCGAGTTATTGTAGTTCTGTAGAGGTGTCTCATAAGTTACTGTTTGCATTAATTTGTGTGACAGATACACAGTAGGAATCCATGAAATTCATCGAGATAATGAAACTTTAGCTTTGGAAATTTAAGTTCCTAAAGTTTTGAATAGTTCTAATTAGTCTTTTTCGCGTCATACAAAAGAGATAGATATCTTATTTTAAAGTATAATACAATGTTGCTAATAAATGAATTGTATGTTAACATTTATTGTATATCTTACTCTTGATGTTTTGATGTTGTAACTGAGAACTAAGACTGTTAATATATTCCTATTAATTTCATAAATTTTGATAATATTGATTTGTGATTTACGAAGTATTTTTGCTGATACTAAAGTATGTTTGCATGAAAATATAAACAATCATAGACAGAAATGTAATGTTTTACTCTCTCTCTCTGAAGCATAGTTTAATAAAACATTAATATTTGAAAACGTAATTACAACAGTTCGTACCAACATGGCCGATCTCATTAGGAAGGCCATAGGGCACACAATAAAGATAAAAAATTGGAAATATTAATTAAATATTTCTTTGGGTTGTGAGGTCAAACTTCATCCACCTCATAGTACTGCCAGGCATACTACATGGGAATCTTAACATGACATGAAAACCAATGTTTGATGTTCTGTTGTGAAAAGTTTCTTATCCAATCTCTATTACAATTGTAAATCAAAGGATGTAAAAAATTTGACCTTACAATCTCTGCCTCCTCGAACCTCTTATCTACCGACTAGATTCGTTACAGGTACAAAATGATTAGACCTGATAACTAAACTTTAGCCATTACTACCTTATATTAATTGTTCTGCACTCTTATGTATGACCTTATGTAATTATAGGTGAATATAACTATTAACATGCGTTCATTAAAGTGTCATTATCTGGTTTACTCCCGATCAATGCCAAAAGATCATTATTATTAGATTGCATTTTTTCTCCTTGTGTATTTGTTAGATCGTCAATGTCTTATAGGATTTCTCTTTAGACCTCTTTCGTGCCTAAGATATTTATCGAGATAGTATACTACATAAGGCTGGCAGTGCTTGTCTACGCACTGATAGTAAACCGAATCTTACAGAGTTTAAAAGTTCAACTTTTTTAGTGAATGATAAAATCTGATGAGTAAATATAACTAACAACAACTTTCACCTTAACGATTAACAAACAGGAAACATATAAGATTGTAGATATATTAATCATTAGTGTTAAAATGCTATATGGTCCAAAAGTTTACTGTCAAAGAGTTGACAAAAGTTTACACGTGGCAGTCAGTTACAAGCGACCCTACGCGTGGAAGTGATTCGAGGAAGAGGTTCGAATCCGGCCAGCTGACTTTTATTCTGGTGGCGGTCCCACGAAATGAAGACTACCCACCACGGTAGGAGTAGGTTAGAAGTTACCTATGTGAAGATGGTAATTTGTAAAACCAAATACTGAGAAAATGTGATAGTACAATAGTACCGCCACAACGGGAAAAAATGTTAAATTGTATTATATTCCACGATTTTGAAGGGGATTTGACAGATTTTACTAACACTATCACTGTTATCGTTACCGTGGAATCCGGAATTTTCTGACTAAAGCTCTATATATGAATCAATTGATGAACAAAAGTTTATTGGAACGCTAGTATGAGAGAGGATTGCTGATTCAAAGGCGCTAATGAAGGTGGCCGGGTGCAAAAGGGGCCCGTCTCTTTGGTCCCTTTTTCTGCTCCACTAGTGTACCCTCTCTTATTGTCACCCCGCTACTTCATCTGTAACTATTCTACTGTTAGTTTTATAGTTAACAATTTTAATATATAAGATGTTTTTTCATAAATTTATTTATTTTCATTTAGTTTAGTAGATATATAAATATCTTTGAAATAATAAAACTTACTTAAAAAAATACTAACCGATTATCAAAATTTGAGGCTTTAAGTTTGTATAATACGTACAAAAGGAGAGGGTATGGGTTTCTACATATGCGTGCGAGACATCGACGCTTACCAAGGCATCTGCACAACAATAGATCAGTTCGAAAGAGAAATTCTAAGGCAGATAATCAACAAGGAACTCAACTCATTGTACGGCGATCTGTATCATGGGAAGTCGGGTGGCATCAGGTAAACCTAGACAAGAAGGGTGGATAATGTAAAAGAGATAATCTTTTACATTTTTGGATAATGTAAAAGATTATTTATGAAAAAAAGAAATATCTATCAGCCAATAGCGATGACTAAGCTAATGCAATAAAGTAGCAAAGGATCGCTACATGATGTTGCGCCAATTATGATTGAATATAAGTGCGAGAAACCACAGAATGTTGGGGATAAACGCTGATTCGTCACCTTAGCAACTTCTTGTCTGCAATGACTAGTTCGATTCCGGTTTTAGTGGGTTGACTTTTATTTTATGACGCCCTCAGAAAATGAAAACTCGATTCTCTTGTTCGGGATGGAATATGTTGGTTACCTCTCGGATAATCCGTATGTTACCAACACTTGCTAGGTATGGGTGGGGGTGCACTCTTATAATGATATTTTGAAATTGATAGAGAGTAAACCAGATAATGATACTTTAATGAATGCATTTTAATTGTAATATTCACTCATACTTTATATATAATAGTAAAGAACACTTAATATAAAGGCGTAATAATTATCAGGTCTAAAGTTTAATATCTGGGTTTAATAGTTTTGTACCTGTGCCGGTAGATGGGAGGTTTGAGTAGGCGGAGCCTGTCAGGTCACATTGTTTGCAGCCTTTTAATATTTTAAGATTTGCAACTGTAATATATATTGAATAAAAAACATTCTCTACAGGCAGCCAGAAATGGTTTTTCGTTTTTGTAATCAAGTCTTTGAATATTTCCAATTTGTTGTGTTTATACAGCCTTCCTAGTGAGTTCTGTCATGTTGGCACACTCAGTTATAATTACTTTTTCAGATATTAATGCATTAGTAAAACAAGGTTCCTGGGAAGAGAGAAGAACCGCACATTTACGTCAAAATATTTTTCATACTTTCATGCAACACATACTTTCGTCTCCGAAGTAAGGTCTTAGCATGTCAAAGATATCTCAAAGTTATACAATAAATGGGAATATAGAGACAGTCCAGTAACAATTTCAAAAAAGAAGTGTAAAAAATACAATAAATGTAAACTTACAATTCAAAAGTAACTAAATTATAATATTAAATAAATATTATATTATAAAATAAATATTCAAGTAGAAGCAGATAGTTATGGCAATATTATCCAACCAAAAAGAAAATTAAGACATTTTTGAGATGAATATATTTTTTGTTAAATGTGTTCTTCGATGTCCACAAATAAACATAAACCTAATTTCGTTAGAATGCCTTCCTTCTAAAGTTGTGCTATATAATATAACGATTTCAGGATATACGTCTTCGCGAAGAAGTGTCGTCGAGTAACTGCTAGGTAACGTCCGAAACGGTGCCGAGTGTATTGAGTTACTACTGGATAGAATACTGCACATATTTATTTTACTCTAAATTAAAATGAAATGCCGTTATGAAAAACACTTGTTTTGGCCCATACGCATAGTTCACCCATTGATACCCTATCCATAATAAAAATGATAATTCTCCAACAGATTTGCCGTGATCGGACCCAAAGGATCCGGTGAAGCTCATCAGCGGCCCTGTCTCTAACTCTACGGCCCCACGCCAAGTCCAAATGAGCATACTTTGAATTTCATATAAGGGTTATGTATTATTCACTAGTTTGCCCCTGTCATGCCGGCTCTGATGGTTCTATAAGCTCTCTTGATACTACTTACAAATTGGAGCTTCACTCCCTTGTATTAATTATCAATTTCATAATCCAAAAAGCAACAACAACATATGGTGAAATAAAATCATTGATTCGGTTTATTATATTCAATAATGTAATTTTGTAACTGAATAAGAAAAAAAATCGAATTTGATTCTCAATATATGTTCATTACTGGACGAGTTTGCATTGATTTTAATGAGTTGTTGTGAAAAACTTTCTTTTTCTTATTACATAGGTGGACTTCCAAAAAATTAAAACACTGGAGGGTAGTGGCAATTATGAAGATAATGGCAATAAAAACGATAAAAGCATAATGGCACTAGCTCAGCATAGCATTAATCATATTTTTTATTTTAAAAATCCCAAAATTTTGGATAGTGTCAATCACGTAAAAAAAGAAAAATTACTGAAGCAATAAAAATAACAAAAAACATTGATAATGAAATTAATTTTATGACTGTTACTAAAAATTTAAGTACACAAGTTAAACCATTTGGAAATATAAATATCTATATTGAATTATACTGTATAAATTTTAAAAGGAGATAATTAGCGCTGTAAGACTATCGTAAGGATGACCTTAATTCAGGTCTTGTTAATATAATGTTTTTAGATTTCTCCTTATTTTTTAAATATGAAATTTTATTTATTACTTATTTTGAAAACGAGCATACAGCAATAAGGTTATTGTGACTACTAGACCTACGACTAAATGAGGAGAACAGTTTAATCATAAATTTGCAGACATAATTATATTAAGGCTATTTTTTAATAATGTTTTGTTGTTGAATAATCCTATTATTGAATGAATTGTATTAATTTCTACTGTAGAATCTGTAGATAGAACTGTAGAAAAGCCCCGAAACGTAGCTACTGATATATTAAAGTAATACAATTTAATAAGGAAGAGATTTTTACAACTCATTAAAGTAATTCCACTGGAAATTTGAGGATTGGAGATATCCCTACGCTTGACTCCTTGTTTTATAATTTTTAGTATATTCGCAGGATTTTTGTCCCTGAAAGGCGAAAACTCTTTGAATAGCCTAGAAAATAAAATGAAGTGATTCATAACCTATCATGAAATCTAAAGTGAAAGATTGAGAGCGCTAAAAATATTGAATAGCACAATAATTATTGACGATAGGAGGCTACTCACCTGACGGGCCCTGGTAAACATATTGCACCTGTAGAATACACTGGCTATGGTGGCAGCGAAGACATGTCGGATGGCAACGCAGTATTTAAGGATCTTAAAGTTACCGTTCTGTTCGCCTTTCCTGATGCACTTCTCTGCCATGGTGAGGCACTTGATGACTATCAGCCGATCGTTCCTGTACATGGCGTAATAGGCCTGCAAAATCTTCTGTACGAATCTGGGGAATAATTATCATGATTTCAGTAAGATACATAACATAACAAAACATTTGAAAATAGAGCAAATATAGTAAAGTGAACTATATAAAAATGTTTACTTAATATAACTAATGATAATTATTTAATTATAATTTAAAAGATATTTAAAAAAAAATTATTTTCCTTCCTAGATATATGCCTTATTGTATTTTAAGTCAGGAAATAGGTATCACATCAAAATACTCTTATTAATTGAAAACGCACTTCAATGATATTTTAAAAGCTCTGAAGATGCCGGATTTCCGCTTACCTCATCATAACAAAAGAGATTGTGATGAAGTAAGTTTATCGGTACCGGAAGTTGTAGGAATTTGAATGTGTAGAAGCTAATCTTGATGCTCCAGATGTTGCTGATCTGCGCGGATTTGCCGCAGTGAGACATCGTAAACGAATCGAAAAATCAAAGGAATCCTTTGTGGTGTTATAAAATGGTAGAAACCATATTTTTCATATTTAAACGATAATATTGATTTGGTGTCGATGTAGTCGATTTTCAGATGTAGAACGTTTTATTTTAGTGAAACCTTTGGCACATGATAGGATGGATAACTGCCTGGTCTGTAAATCTGATAAAAAGGAAGGTACCTTTCACTTCTTGGGATCGTAGTATAGTAAAATTATAATAAAATATTTAGGGCAGCGGACCTGCCCTCCGGAACAATTCACTTTGTAAAAGGCTCTAATTGGAGAGCACTTAGCAACTACGAACGACGGTCTACACTGAAAAGAGCTCAGTTAGACATTATTTGAGGGGTTAATGCCACACCACTGTTATTTACTATTGCCTTGTTGCTAGAAACATAAATACTATATGGTTATTTTTAATAATTGGCTGGTCAAAAGTATTGGGTCATTTTAGTTAAAATTTCTCACAGACTTCGACAGATAGGTGTTTTTCCGTTGTCTGTCTTTTAATTGTTGAATGGATCAATTTTTGTATATAAATAAAAAAAACACATTAAAAATAAATAAAATATTGTTTACTTATAAACTGGCTAACATTTTTGATTAAATCAAAATCTGGTAGCGCATCACATAACTTTCATTTACCAACCTACAGTGAGTCAAAATTAATCATGGCTAGTTTCAAAACGGAAACGAACGAAACGGGAACGATGGGACTTATTATGCAATATTTACACCTATGCGTTATTATTTAATATTATTTCTTTATCAATAATTTTTGATACTGAAAAAAAAAACTAAATAACTAAATACGTGAAAAACAAAATAAAAAGGTAGTTACAATACTTACAAATAATTAATGGTAATATTCAATATTTTTAATATTTATACTATTATAATATTGGTTTAGATTAGAGAAAAAAGGGTGGGTAAAAAGAAGGAATTGAAACAAGTGAAGGGTTGATACATAACGTATGGTAGATAGAATAGAGTTCCAGTGAAAGGCATTCAGTTTACTTGTTCAATACTTTGGGTTATAATGAACTAGTCGAAGTTGTACTTACGGGTTGAGGTAGCCCTCCCAGGTGTACTGGTGGTTCCTGGATACGGCCCTGTGATAGAAGAAAAATTCCACCTTGTCTCCTCCTTCCTTGAGCCAGTTGAATGGCGTCTCTACTTTATGCAAGTCGCTCCGTACTTTGTCAGCACGCCTCTTTACCTCAGCGTCGTTGACATCTGCACAATAATAAATTATAGTGTTAAATACTGGGATATCATCCACTGAATCTTTCTATACAACTCATAAAAAAAACTTCATCGGTGTACACCCATTATCTGCTTTTTAAAACTACCGTATATAGTGGTGAACTCCACCTATTCCTGAAATTCGTTGATGCAGAGAAAGTTTTCTACTAGAACCTTTAATATGTGATTTATTCAGAACAGAATGAAGGATAATTATTTTTTCTTTTCAATATTTTATTCTATGATCTCACGATAAACAGGTCCTGTAATTGTTAACTTACACTCAAGGGGGTCAGAGCATACTTCCGAAGTTACAACAAAAGTTAATATTAACTTTGGTTAGATTTTCAACAGAAGAGACGTTTATTGGTATTTTATGTTTTTTTAAGTCACTTTTATGTTGCATTATAACTAGTAAAAATCACTTTAAATTAGACAATTCTAAATTGAACCGTATCAAACTAAACAAAAAACTCTTCTAGTGAACTACAGATTCCCTATATTTACAAAAACTTTCTTGTCTAACAACCATAAAGATTAAAATAATGCTGATTAATGAATAAAGTGAGATGTGACACAAAATTCTGTTTCGTCAAAATATGAAATCTTTTCAGCCAAAATAATTATAAATTACTAAAATTTCATTTTTTAAAAATATATACATAAAATAAAATATTTAATGTGGACTAAAAAATTAAGTCGTAAAAAAAATAAATTAATAAAAAAAAGTTTTATGAAAAAAGGTTTATTATTATGGAATTCGTGTGCTGGACGGTACATAAAAACACTTACAGCAGCTAAGTCCATTGTGTTTCTTAAACAAGTAATGGAATTTAAAATAATGTTTAGTATTATTGTAGATTTATTTAATTTTTGAAGAAGAAAAGACATGTCGTTTATTTTCATTTTTAAGGAAATCGTGATCATTGAGTGGATTGAATGAAGCAGCAGTTTTTAACTTAATTAATTCTTTTACAGATAACGCTTATTTTTATAAAGACGACGATTATATAATTAAGGTGTTTTTTTAAAAATTAACAACGAATATATTGCACATTTTTTTTTCTTCTCACTACAAGAACTAGGAGAAGACTACCAGGAAGTAAAATTCATATATAACAATAGTGTGACCAATTATATAAATGAAGTAATCTATAAATATATGGTGTTTTAAATTACAGTAATATGTTTTTAATTAAAAAATATATTATAATATTGAAAATGATGTTGAAATTATTGATAATTTTATGTTGATTTCAGATATTGATTTAAAAATCGACAGTATGTCCCAAAGGTTGTCAAATGATAATAAAAGGATGATATGAGTTTTAAGGTTATTTTTATTTTCCCAAAATTGTTGTATAAACTAAATTATAAAATTTATATAAAGTATAGTATTGGTATATTGAAGAAAATAATTATTGCTAATATTTATAGAGAAATTTTCCATGAAAAAAAACGAGTCTAGATTACTATTCTACAATTAATGATTAACTAATAAATGATATTTTCGTTACTACTTCTTGTCTAATAAAAAAGTGAATTTGTTTCCTGCTATTTGACTTATCGGAACCAGACCATTTGTACTTACAGCTCTGAAGGTCTTGTTCACCTCCGTGATATGGTCAGCCGATTCTGACACGACATGTATAAATTTATTGCTTGTTCAAAAATGGTATTTCACAATGAGATTGTAGTATGCAAATTTTTAAGCAGGCATTGCTAAAACATTCTGTAAACTATTGCTAATTGAGTGCACATTTCATACTACTATGGCAAACTATGTACGGAAATGTACAGGGAAAAGATGGAAGAAGAGACAGTGATGACGTAAACAGCACTCGATATTCGGCAAGTGGAGGTTAACTATCGATCTTGAATTAAGTATAGGCGGCAGTAATCTCAGAGGCCATGGCAACGGCACAGGTGCATAATATCTCCTCGTTATTATCAATTCGTCTCCAAGCTGTCACAGGAAAAGGGCCTTCTTTCCAATATTATCAATTTCACAAGCAAACCGACCAATTCAAGATTTAAAATAATCAAAATTACTTATATATTTATAAAAGTGATTGACCGTAACAGAATGGAGAGTCGTGTACAGACTTTTTATCATTATTTAACTCCTGTTTATATATATATAGTATACAATCGTTCATTCGAATCAAGACATAGCCCATAGAAAAGGCTAGACGTAGAGTAGACTAGACTGTGTGAGGTATTGTGCGCAATGCATGGAGTAGGTAACTCCACTTTGCATGACGCATTCCAGCAATTCCGGGGTACAAGCAGCTACGAAGGGAGGACCAGCTCAATGAGGCGATCAATTTACACGCTCACTGTATTGAGAAATCACCATTTAGCTACACCTGAGTTTCGATACATGCTCCAAAGGTCACGAAATGTACATTAACAGGTATTAAATGTCAAGGTGTTTTATAGTTGACGCATCTTCATTTATGATCATGAATATTTTAAAAAGAATAGGGGAGGGATTATAAAAAAAACAATTAGAAGTAAATTAATATTATATTAAGAGAGAGTGAGAGTAAGAGTGAGGCAGAGGGAGAGAGTGGTTAAAACACTCCTTAGAACGCTACTCCCTACTGGTATATAAACAAAATTCAAATAATTAGAACTATACAATAAAATGATTTTAATATATTATAGTTATAAAATCGAATGTTATAAAACTGTTTACAATCATGCATTTAAATAAAATTTAGTTGATTTTACCTTTTATACTAAAATTTTTTTCTCATATGTTATTTAAACAAAAAAAACTTATTTAAAGAAAGAGAATGTAATTTTAGAATTACACTGCCTATTATTTTAACTATTCAATATCTATGAGGTATCACGTAAGTATTGTTTAATTATGAAGAAGATAGTCAGGGTTGCGGTCAATAGAGAAATAAAAATAGTCAACAACTATTTAGATATCTATACAAATATTCAAAAATAGTTGTTAACTATTTATGTTTCTCTTCTAACCGCAACCCTGACCATCTTTATAATTTGAAATTATACGGTCAATTATTCAGAAATATATATATTAATCATTTATTTTATCTCTTTTTTTTTCTGGCACGGTTGAGTCATATTATTTAGTTGAAATTAAATAAGAAAGTGTATATGTCACTGTAACATCAGAATGCCTTTAATGACATTTTTATAACGAGTAAGGTTTTGGTGACGGATCAATTCTTATTTAATTTAGGATTAAACAAAATTTTATAGAAAGAGGCAAATCAAAATCACTGAAGAGGCTAAAGTCATCAACTTTTTTTTTTATTCCCTGCCAAAGTTGTCACCTGTAGGTATATAGCAAGTAATGAGTAAGTATAACTCAAGCCACCATTTGAAAACTACTATTGGGCGAGTGCATATGAAAATGTTCAGCGGAGAAGGTTATTCAGTAAAACAAATTTATGAAGTTAAAAAAAAAATTATTCGAAATATTCGTCGTCATTTTCTCCAATGTGCTATCAACGTTTCCATTCTATAACTGAAAAATTCATGGATTTGCGAAGATATGAAGTCAGAAAATACGTTTTTGAAATGAGCGTTGATTACAAAAATTTTACGTTTAAAGAAATAGTACAAATTTCTGCAAAGATGGAAAACAACTGGAGTCTGGCGAATAAGATGCGCCAAGTTTATGTGGTACATATAGATATACCTTTTTAACATTGCCAATGGTCGTTAAGTGTTGATAAACTTGTTCTGAGTTATTCTGCATGTCCATTAACTGTTTGCTAAGGGTATTTTATTCGATTGCTGGTAAAGCTCTTCCTCTGGGTTGGAAATCGGAATATGTGTCACCATTCAAACCACCAGCGGATAGTCTATTCTTTACGAAACACTTTCCCAAGTTTTGACGTAATATTTCTCGCAGCTTATATTACTTTAAACTAAAAACAAAATGACCTGAAATCGCGAGTTTCTATGGCCATATTGGATGACAAACTAAACAATGTAAAATAAATTGGAATGGTTGTAATTATTATCAAAACAGAGAGAATTAATTAATTACTGCTCATTATAATACTTAAACATCAGAAGTCCACTAATCCCACTTTGAATTTCTGAAATAATAAAAACACAATTTCATATGAAATGACCTTATATTTATTTATGGCAGGTATGTATTTGTTTTTATGTATAATTGATTAATTTATACTTTCAGCAATATTCATTAATAATTTAATTTCTAAATATTTCATTAATTTTCACATTTATTTTTGCCACCCAAACCCGAACTAAGCTCCATCCATCCAGCATACTTCAAAAATTTGCATAACCTGCTAAAGTAATATCAGTTCGGACTTTTCTGCCCTCAATATTTTAGTTGAGAAGTTAATTAGAAAATCAATTAGTTTTAGGTTTGCTTTAAATACGTAATACTTTTATTAATTGAATCCCTCTTTTTCATTGTTTATATTGTTGAAGTCTAATTACGCTCAGATAATTTATCTAAGCGTGGAAATCTTTTTTAACCCGGTCCAACTTGAAAGAAATGCGTCAGTTTATCATTTTAACTTTATTTCATTTTTTTAATCAAAAGTTGCCAGGAACTCATTTAAAAAAAACAAAACAATGTTTACCTTAAACTTCTGTTCTTTATTAATCTAAAAGTTTATGTTTTTTTTTGTCATTGTCATAATCATTGTCTAATTTATATTATTACTATTTCTATTGCTTCTTTTTGTTCATTAAAATATAATTTTCTTTCCACTTATATTTACATAGTTTTAATCCTACCTTAATTGTGTATTATTATCCTATCTTTAGTTGTTTTGGTACCTTTTTATCCCCGATAAAGCTCTACAGAGTGGGGTGAAACTTCGGCAAAGAAATAGTTATAACTATTTTTGGTTTGTTTTACAACCCCGACTATCTCCTTCAAAAAGATATTAACCTTCTATTTACTTTAAGTTGAAAACCAAAAACGCTTCAATATCAGTACGGAATTTATAAATTATTGTATTATGGTCTTATGTAGGTATGAAATTTATAAATTTGGCCTTTAGATATTTTTAAAAAGACAAAAAGGGGAAAAATACTTTTCAAGTTTTATTTATTTTGGATCTCAATTATAATTAATGTGGTTCCAAAATTAATTTTGTGTGGTTTACAGATTGAGTTGGACAATTTTTCAATAGATTTTCAACCGTTGTGTGCATTAGTCCGGCAATGAAGCTAATAATATCGATATTTACCTTAATTACAAGTTTTTTTTTATATTGTTTTGCCCTAAAATGCCACATAAATGTTAACTTTTGGCAAAGTAAAATTTACAAAGGTATAAAAAAATAAATCCATCCACATTGTAAAGAGTCCGACAGGGCGCTTTGAAGTATTAATATGAATGGGTTTACAGGACTGGCTGTGAAACATCAAATCCATTAGTGGTAAAAAGCCGGGTTGGTTGCACCTTTTTATTTTAGTGGATATTCGTTGTTTCCGAACTTCGGGGTAGAGTTTCATTCTGTGATATAACCTGCTTCTAATTGTGACTACTACCGATATTGTTTCCAATAAAATCATTTTTCAACATCTTATATCATTAACCTACCCTTTATTACTAAATAATTCAAAACATTATCCAAATTATAGTCTCAAAACTTTTATTGTTTTTACACGTCCAACGTTTCGGCCAATTCGGTCATCTTCAGGGACAATCTGTTACAAAAAGTTTCCATTATATGTGTGATCCTACAACCATTTCAAATATTTAACATTATTATTTATAATTTACCTTACCTTAATTCACTATGAAACATATTATTTAATATTTTTCCAAACACTTCATACAGGCTATTCTGCCCAGGTCAAAACATTTTTATCTATGAACA
>NW_027110726.1:114356-141833 GCF_000696795.3 Halyomorpha halys | reverse complement strand
AAGTTTACTGTGTAATCAATATTTTCAGATATGTAAATTGATTCCAGTATTTTCCTTTTGTATGTATTATTCTCTTTATGTAAAATGAGTGTATTTTCAAAATAAAAAATATGTTGGTTTTTGGTTGCATGTTGGACTAGTGCTGTTTTATTTGGATCCTTCTCTTTATTTTTCAAATCATTATTGTTTATTTTTAAATTAATCTATTTAACTGAAATAATTAAACGAAATGATTGCCAAATTATTTTTATCAATCTTGAGTGCTTGGAAATATTTCTGACAGCAAGACTTTTTTTTTTATTTTTAATTTATTTTGTTGAAGAGAATTAATACAATCTGCTACAAATTAAGGGCATTAGGTATTCATTCATTTCAAATATCCATTCATATAATAAATACAGAAGTAAAAAAAGAAAACAAAGAAAGAAAAAAAAAGAGAAAAAATGTAAATATTGACAATAGAAAGCACTCACTAAATTAAAGGGGAAAAATAATCTAAAATAAAATAATAATAAAAAAATGTACAAATAAAAGATAATACTATCTTGATTTGTATAAATAAAAATATGAATCAATATCAAAAGTATAATAAAATAAAAGTAATCACATAATAAAAACAAAATAATTCTGTGCAAGACAAAGAATTACATTCTGCAGGGGAACTCCCAGGCAAGGTTAGCCACTTCCGTGTGGAAGGCAAAGCATGGCTCCAAGAGGTCCCAGCGCTTTTCTCCCTGCCACGTCACTGGGATGACAAGACTATTGCAGAAAATTAATTTTTTCTGCTTATACTGAATACTATATATATATATATATATAATTTTGTTCGCAATTAAGATTTTTTTATTGAAAACGCAAAGAAAATTAACTATCAGTATTCATTATTTTCTAATTAAGAATAAATTAGTAAAGAAGCAAAAAATAGATTAAAAAATGTAGAGCTGTAAAAGAAATCTCACTTGGTTCAAAATAAAAAAAGCAAGCAGTATTAAATAAAATATTTAGTTAGAAATGAAGGAAATATAATTGTATTTATGTAAAATCAAAAGCAAAAATCATTGAATAAAATATTTGTTTGTAGACGTGGATAATAATTTGTCTTATATATTTATATTTTATTTTGTTTATTGGTTATTTACCCTTTAAGTAGTTGCAGCATGAAAATATATTAAAAAAAAATTATATTGCCTACAACTAATTCTTGTCTTTTAAACAAGAATATATGAACATTTGGTTTTTTATAATATGATAGCATTTTGCAGACTCTGAATGCTTTATTTTTAATTTATAATGCACAAAACATTTTCAAGTTATATAGTGGTCTATTAATAAATATATTTTGAAAATAAATTACCTTCACTGCAATATTGTAATACGATCGAATTGAGGAAACTTCTGTTCGAGTGATCTGACGCCATCTTTCAGGAATGCAATACCTAAAAAATGAAAGGGAACATTGATTAGTGTTACAATGCTTGGTAATTGTCCGTGGATCTTATGAAAACAGCTTTTATAAGATAATTGTTGTATTGTTTATGTATAAAAATGTTGACAATTCCCATGTACAGTGAGAATGTTTATGAACGAATATATAACATAGTCTTTGTCCTTTTCATATCGATTTTATGACAATTTAGCATTGAATAAACGGTCAAGAGCAGAATTTTATAGTTCACTATTTTTTATGCACTACTTTTTTATTACGATGTTGGCAGTTGACGGAATTGATCTGAGGAGAAGATTGTCGGCAAGTGGGGTCAGTTAAGATATACAAATAAATGAAACTTCTTTATTTGTGTTGACATTTCGATCTGAATTTCATGCCTTTGTTATCATGACTGAAAAAAAAAAAGAACGAGATTAATAACTGCCTTATTTTAGAGAAAAATAGAAAAAAGAAAATAACAAACAAACTTTTGCTTTAGTTATAGTTTGTTATGAAAAAAATTTGTTCGACAATTTTTTATTCTCCGAATTTAAGTTGTTAACTTGTTTTGTTTTTCAGGCCCGAAATTTAGGTCGAAACTTTGGCACAAATAAATAATTTATACTTATTCGTGTATCTTTACTGACTTCACCTTCTTACTATCTTCACCTAATTCTTTTTATTAGTATCCTAATCCTTTAGTAAGAATTTTATCACAAAACTTATTAATAAAATTAATTTTCTGAAAAAAGTTTGAATTTGAGTGTTTTATTTTGTTAATTAAAAGATTAATGAGGTTGCTCATTTTATAGTGAAACGATTGGGACTATTATTTTATCTGAGTAATTAAAGAACTAGATTTTCAAAAATGGTGTTAGTACTGTTCAGGAAAAAATATCAGGAATACATTCGACAATTTCTTAGGTTCTTAGATTTTAGACTTATGTAAGTAGATAACAGGAATGATGTCTTCTCTTCAGGTCATCAAAATAAATACAATACACATTAATATATCAGAATGCAGTGGGGTGGCTCAGTCGTAAGGCACTATGATATTTACACCAAGGACTCGGGTTCAAATCGGATAGATAATTATTTTTCTGCTACTGTAGTCATGATTCAACCCTGTGGGTTCGGGAGACATTTGGTGTCCACCCAGCTTCATAAAGTCGGTTAGTTGGGGATAAATCTGGCGGTGGAGTGTGATTCAGACCAAATCACCTTCTTACACAACCGTTGGTCTAGTAACAGAACTTCCTTACTAACTACTGCTCCTAACTCTTCATGGGCTTTAGCGGAACAGATTTATTCATTTTCTATGAATTTTATTATTAATACTATATGAGAGTATCAAATTTGCTTCTAGCATTCGGGATAGGAAGTATTTGTTGTTTATTTAACTTAAATTAATCAATAACTGGTATTCTTTATTGAAAAAATAGGTGAGACCGACGCGTTTTCTTTGATTGTTAATTTAAAGTCATATTTTGTAAATCTAATTAAAAATGTTTTTAGCAAAATGTATAATATTGGAGATTATATTAGGCTTTGAAGACGTGAGCAGTATCCTGAGTCCTTAAGAAGGTGGATCATCTGCAAAAGTTAAATAAGAAAGCTGTTAGCGATAAATGAGAAAAGTTTTCAGCCCTCGTACTCTATTGTCTAACGCCCTTTCTTACTAAGATCCACAACATTCAAACATTAAATCCTTGATTAATTCATGATTAGTTTACGGATCTTTTTTTTATAAATAGATAAAAATTACAAAATATCGAACAACTATATCTTTTCAGCTAATTTATTTGCAAAACTATTTTATTTTCGATTATTTGTAAACAATTTTTTTAAATTAAAAAATACAATCTGTCAAACACAGTGTTAAGGCTTCACATATTCACTTATAATATTTTATTATGTAATTTAAATTACTCATTGTTTAGATTACCTTCCACATCTTTTATTATATTTATAACTTTATTTACATGAGCCCTGTCTAATTTTTAATAACTTCTTTTAGAATTAAATTTGTATAATTCTTACCTCTACAGTATTATATGTTATAATTAATTAGTGTATCTCTACTGACCGCACACCCGATCAACCATTACATGCACACCATATCATATATCATTATTAAAAATAATAATGATATAATACTATATGCACATCTCAAATAAATCCAAAAATATATAAGTAGATAAATCATAATAAAATAGGTAAACAACAACTCAAAACAAAATTAAAATTAAATAAGCAACATAAATCATCTCTAACAGAATCACACTTTTATATTATATTTATATTTTTCCCAAAGAACTAAGAACCTAAAAGCCGTTATCACTTACATGTGAATGTAAAGACAGGGCTCCGGGATCCCAGCATTTCTCTTCCAGCCATATTTTTGTTATTGAAAGTCAGTGGAGACTAGACAAGGACCTTTAAATCAATCATTTCAGAAAAACGTCATCCTCTTTTTTTACCGAAAAAAAAGTTATACATCCAGATTCACTCGTTAACAAAAGTCTCATCGATTTCATGTAAAAAACACTTAATGTGCTGTGAAAAAGTACGTATCAATAAATTTGCGAAGTTTAAGCATTTGAGAAACTAGACCAACATCGGGTTTACAAAAAAAAATCATAATTGGATTTTTCTCAGCGATTCTCCATGTCTTGAGGATTCTGAATCCTAATGCCTGGATTTACAACCATGGTGAATGTGTTTATTTTATTGTTACTTAAATTTTATTTTTTTTTTGTCTTGTACTTAAATAATTTTATATGTTTTTTTAATTATTTGATCAGTTTTATTTTATTATATTTTTGAAATAGATTCATATTTTTATTTATACAAATCATGATGGTATTTTCATTTACTTATATATTTCTTTATTATTATTTTTTCTTTTAATGCAGCGAGAACTATTGTAATTTACATGTTTTTTCTCCTACTTCTGTTTACATTGTATGAATTAATATTCGAACACCAAAACTTAATGACCTAAATTTGCGGCAGATTGTATTAATTCTCCTCGGGATATAGTATACTTACAAAAAAATCACGCTTAAATAGAATCTCTTTCCAGTGCTCTGTGAAAAAAAAAAATCTTTCTTTTGAACTGTTTGGTTGTACCCAAGAGTCATATGAAACAAACAATTTTACAAATGTCTGGTAGGTGCATATCCGAAACGGAAAATTGGAAGGAAGTTTCTCAGAGAGAATCGAAAAATGACTTTTTCAAAGCGTGCTGTAGCCGAAAATATTTAGGTAGATTCGACTTAGTAAATATAAAATAAATAATCATAAAGGAAAATTAATTTTAATGTAAAACATAATTATTAATGTATTTTAGCTCATACTATTTTTTCGATTTATTCTTACTTTCGGTTATTAGAATCTAAAAAGTTAAAATTAAATTAAAAAAAAAAGCTATTTGCAATTATATGTTGAATTAAATCTATTTTTATTTCTTAAACGTTATCATTGTTCTACTGTTCAGTGATAACGATTAGTCAATCAGATAGCAGTTATCTTTTGCGTCGTTCGCAAGATTATTTGAATAATAATAATAAACTATAAAAGTTTCATCATAAATTATAAAATTTTTGATAATCATTCGTTAATTGCGTAGTGACATACAAGCGAGGGAAAATGTATACTTAAATAAATCATTGAAACAAATATTCTTCTATTTTTCAATATATCACTTTGGAGTTCTAAAAGTATTCTTACGATCAATGCATGTTTGTAGTACAAACCTGATGTATGTTTTGTTTAATGGTAAATAATGTTAGTTTTAGGATGGAGTGAGATCATAAGAAAAAAAAAGATTTAAATAGAAAATTAATATTAAATGAAAATTAATGTTTTTAGTTCCTCCTAAGTGAATTAAATCTTTTATTTCTGCAATCTTAGAGATATTTTCAAATTTATCTAAACGGAAAGTAATGCTACTTGTGAATATTAAAGAAATATCTATTTTGAAATATATAAGAATCAATCTCAACTGAAATAAGGATGGTAAGTTGTAGTTTCGTGATATGCACACAAGCTTTTTTTTTATTTCGTTTAATAATATATTAATCGATCAGTTGATTCCGTCCTTATTAAATAATGTTTTTAATGATATAAAGCTATTAAAATAAAAGTAAACACATGTGATATGCATGGATTCATGTTTTTTTTTTGTTTTTTTACTACTTTAAAGGCTTCAGAAGAATGTTTGTGATATGCCTGTGGTATCATGACCAATGGTGGTATAAGGAGTTGATTTGATCAGCAGCTTACAACTGGAGACTAAACGCAAAATGGATCACCGATTTCAATGAATTTTTCCAGGTGATACTCAGTCCAACATTATTAGATATATGGTTCTTGTCAATTCGCTCTAGAAACTGAGAAGAAAATCTATGTTTTATTTTATTTTTATTTATTGTATACACCCTTTGCTCTATATGTTTTTAATAGCTATTTTATACCAATTGGTTTGTTGTTGTATTAGTGTGTAAAATAGTAATACAAAATTGTTGATTATATTAAATGATTTGAGTGTATACAAAATTACAAAAACCAAAAGTCGTTTTCAGTAAAGTAGATCAAAACAACTTTTTTTTCAACGAACGCGGATATAATTATTTTCACTCCTTTTCATACCCTTTCTCTCCTTCTTTCATTCTTCCCACATCTTCCTCATTCTTTCCGATTGTTTCTCCCTTCTTTCTTCGGTCCACGAGACACCCTTTCTCGCACCTCTCTCCCCCACAAGGACCTCCATTTCTTTTAGTCTTCTTCCAAAGTGATCTCTATCGAAACAGTCTTGGTCTGTTATTTTCAGTCTTTCACTTTCTTCTGTCATAAGTTTAATGAGAAAAATGGAATAATAGGAAAACTGCTTTGTGACATTTTAATGTGGCTACAATGCTATTTAGACATGGTCTTTATTAATGATCTTTAGGGTGGGAGGTCATTATCAAAAAACTCTTGACTTTTCCTGGATTGATGACTACGTTAGTGGTAAATAGAAAAGCACCCTTCAAGACTAGCTTATAACTTTAGTTCTTCTATTCAGCTTGAATGTGAGCCGAAGTAAAAAAATAAGGAGGAAATACCCTCCACCGAAATAAATTAAGAAACATAATTTATAGTTGTTTGTTCGTGATAGTTTTGCATAACATTTAGTTTAAGTTATATTAATATTTGTTTAAAATGTCTTTAGCTATTCACATTTAAATACTATGGCTATACTAATTATTTTCTTATCGAAAACTAACTTTATATTTTAGCAAACGAATTAATAGTAACAAATCATTATTTATTGTTCAAAAATTCTACTAAATTGTGACGTATAATGATGATATAATGACACATTTTATTCATATTTATTTAGGTATTAAATAAAAAATAAGTCAAAACGGGCTTTTACTTAAGATACTTGATTTTACTAAGTATTGCCATTTAAGTCATATCTTTTCGCCAATACATGTTGTCGACTACTTTAAAAACAGTTTTAATTAAAAATTTCATACCCAGCCTGACTTTTGTATTTATGAGTTGTTTACAATATAAAAAATTTTATCCATAAGTAATTTCCTCAAGTCATTTAAAGATATTAATTTTTTCAGGCTCTAAATAATTTGGACTTTGAAATTGTTAATTCATACTGCAATAAACATAATATTGGGCAATTTTTTAACTATCACTTAAAATATTTTTATGGTAATTTGTTCATTGTCGACATTTTAAATACTATTAACATTTTATCGAGTTATTATTTACATTGCTGACAATTAAGTGCCGCATAAACATTCTTTTTAAGTTTGATCAACCTTCCTAATTACATTATTCATGATCGCGCTATATTTACATACTCCAAATATAAAACAAGTTTATTTTTATTTCTTTATTTATTTTTAATGATCGAAATGCTATGATATTTGTAAATACTAGCTTCAGCACTTCTGATAGAGAGGACAACAAAAGTAGTAAACGATTATGTTCTTAACATAATTATAAGTAATAAATAATAGTCTATACTGTAGAAAACAATTACAGAGAAGTTTAAAACAGAGAATAAACAATTAAAGTTAAAATTAAACATTAATGGCCAAAACTAACCTTACTTCAATTGCGCGTGGTCATCCAAGTCTTCCTCCGGTAAGAGAGCTCTCTTCACTGAAGGTGGTGGGGGATATTTTGGAGTTTGCAGATCCAGACATTACTCATCACTTCAAGTTCCCTCTAAGTTTTCAAATAATGCCACTATTTTAATTCACTATGAATAAATTACTTTTTTATTATTAAATCGATTATAAATACTAATTATAAAGCTAGATTGAGGAGGTGAATAAAACAAGGTATTATTCTTCTCATGATTATTTCCTATTAAAAAGACATCTTGATATTTATAAATAAAATGTATTTTATGATTATAGTTTTAATAGAAACTGTAATAAAGTATTTTCAATTAATAGAGCATTTCAAATGTATTATTAGCGAATATTATTAGTACAACTGATATCACTAAAGCATTGGTATAACGTTTTAAGAATACCAAATTTTTATTTGTTATAGTTATTGTGATTAAAGAAGCATCGTTGAATTGATTTGATATAGTTAATGTCATATTAAAAATAAATAATCACTATAATATACATTTTTTTAACACATTATATATTTTTAAATGTGTGTTCTAATCCCCTTTCTTTAATGCATCTTTCAATCACAATTAAAAAATCTAACTTCAAGATTAAATAATTTCAATTTATCCATTTAATCTTTAGAGTGTAAAAGAAATTTATAAATTATTTATTTATTTAATATAGAGTGCTTTATTATTTCAATTTCTGCATGCACTTATGTTTTATTAAATCAATTAAAACAGTTTTAGAATAATATTTAATTTTAATTTTTAGTTCGTTTAATCTCTAGGGTCCAAATTGAATTTTATATATATATTAAAATTTTATAAATTATACTAAAAAATCATTAATGGTGGGTTTAAAACATAATAATATAATTTATTTACTATATAGTGCATTATTATTTTAATTTCTGCTTACTTTTGTGTGTCATAAAATTAATAGAAATATTTTTTAGAATAATTGTGTTTAAAATTAGAGAAAGAGACAGAGAAAAACTTGTACTGAAAATTATTGTACAAGACATGATGCACAGCTGTATTTGGTTACTACACACCACTGTACATACCGTCTAATCAAACAATTTTCTTAATGTTATATATTTTTATTATAATTTAAGTAAATTTTTTCAAATATATTTTCGTTTATTTTTTGTTCTTTATTATTCTTCAAATATTTTTCTCCCTTCTCTTTTTTCCATTATATAATATATAATCAAGTTTATCTGCTAAATAAAGTGTAGGATAAATATACTAAATTACATGGAAGAAATCAAAAACAAAATTCTAAATAATAAAATCCATGAAATAGAAGGACAAATTAGCATTTAAAATAGTTTGAATGATTTACTAATGTCTTCTATTTTAATTTCTTTTTAGAGAATAGATAAGTAAATTAAAATCAAAATAAAGTAGATTAAAATGTAAATTCTAAATTAAAATACAAAATTCTTTTGATCCATTTTTTTATTATTATTATTGTCAAGGAGGCCATGAAAAAAGTCATAATGTTCACAGTATAAACCTATTAACAATAATACTGTATTATCACTATCGTATTTTAAAACTGATATATCCAAGATTTTTTTCTAGTACATCAAGTGAGCTATATCATGTAATTGAAAAATATTTTAAAACTTGGGTACATCAATTTTAAAGTATGATAGCTAAGATATAATAGTTAAATAATGTTATTCTTGATGGATAAAATATAATTAAAATTATGAATATTTTATAGTGTCCTTGATAATGGCCCAAGGGCTAAACGTTAGAGAAAATTATCAAAAGACGTTTGTAATTTGATTTAAAAACAATAATTATAGCAATTGATCTAAAATATATATCATTTCAATTTTGAATTATTCGATGGTTTCAAACTATGGCTCAAGACAATTGTCTTATTTAAATTATTTTATAAGTTTCTGGTTCACTAATTTACATTGGTTTAAATAAGAAGAAGGAATTAACATTAAGTATCCTAGGGAAGGATAGATTTTAAAAACTTTATTGAAAATTTCAATCATAAACTTGGTGCCACTTATAATCTTTTAAAATAAATTAAAGCTTCAAGTTGTAAAGGAGCAAGTAGCAATTATGTGGATCATCATTTGTTTTCTGTTTATTATCTTAAATTTAGTGTGGTGTAAACAGGGCAGGGTTTATACTATCAAAACATATATTCTTTATGCTTTGAACACATAGACAAAATCAGAAATAATTGGCACATCGGAGATTTCGGCTAAAAAAAAAGTTTAATTAATTTTTTGCTTAACATTTCAATGTTTTGATATAATTGACTTTTTAATGTTTACACAATTCTGAATGTAAAAGATTTTTTCTTAATATGAGTATTTTTTTTAAATTTATAAAGAGTTACATACATCTGTCACTGAACACCTCTTTCAGTCTTTCAATTAGGACACAGACCAAAAAATACTATAGTCATTATAATGTAAAATTTAATGATTTCAAAAATGTAATAATTAGTTTGATTTCAACTACACTTCTTTTGAATATTGTGTATTTTTTAAATACTTATATTGTAGGTACATCACTTTATACACATGAATTAAGTATTTTACATATTGTAGTTAACAATCAGAAATTGAAACTTATATAATCTGCAAAGTTGTTGGTTGGAATTTTTGTTCCCCCTATATTTAGGTAGTTTTAATAATTCTTAATATTATACATCTATTCAATTTATGACAATTTGTATTCCAGTTCTGATTAATTAGCTGGTACAACTTCATTAATATTCTTCCCATATTCTTTATAAAATTCTTTGTTATTCAAGATGAGTACTTCATGTGTGTGCAATTAATGTATCTGTATTATTTTATAAAATGTATTCGTATTTCTCATTTTTTATCTAGAAAACGTTTATTTTCTTACCAGATTGAACAATTGAGTAATTGCAATAATTAACAGAGGGAAAAATACGAATTACAAACCATAAATCCAGTTAACAAGCAAGAGTAATCATTTTCGCGGGGTGGGGTGTGAGAGTGAGTGATGGGGGAAGCATCTCGGCGAGTTCACCTGATTGGCTTTACCAGTTTAGGATTGTAAGAACCAGTTTTGCTATTAAATATAATATTAAAATTAAATACATTAGTACAATACAAATAAGGATTCATTTTTTCCCTCGTTAATGCAAATATAAATTGACTAGGACTGAGAAGAAAATCATTTGATCCTCAGGGAAATTTAGATTGTACTCAGAAGAAGCAATATTTACTTTTATTTTATTAACTATTCTTTCCTTGTTTAAATAAAGAGCTAAAGTAAATGGTTCTTACATCATCCTCATATTTTATTCGGTTCATGCCATAGGCGTAGGCAGGATTTCGCCAAGGAGGGAACAGACCTCAGCACATTACACACACATGCATATATACACGTATATGAAGGATATGTAATCCCGCATTATTCCAAAAAATACTATCACCATTTTATTTCTACTTCATAAAATTTTACTTTTAAAATTTTTATTAACAATAATCACAATAATTAAAGTAAATGAAACTTGAAAATCGAGCACAAACTTAATTATTGTGCATAAGTACATACAATAAATACAAAGAATTATAAGGTGGTAAAGAAGTTTTCTATGAGAGCATCAGCCTTCTGGGATTGCTGGCCAAAATATTAACCACCTCCTCTTCCAAATTCCTCTTCTTTGATTTATTTTCAACAAACATTTTGAGATTATTAAAATGGCAAACTGTAAGTTATAATAGGAAGAATGGAATATAAAAAATGTTTTTTATTCATTCCCCCATTATGTTAGAGGTATGTGACAAATAATTGGGCTCATTGAATCTTACCTTTTTACTGAAGAATTGACGTATTTTGAAGAATATTTCGTCGCTTGGAAGGTGTGGTTGTGATCTTGTGATCCGCGGAGATGTCAATTCAACAATATTACCTTTCTATTTTAGCATGTTTCCAGAAATAAACAATTTATTAAATCAGTTCGATATTTACTTTCTTTTTTATCTTTCTTGGTTCTCGCAAAGTCTGGGGGGGGGGGAGGTGCGGCTTCCCCTCCCCTCCTCACCCCATGCTCCCCCCGTGCTCCCCTTTGCCTGCTCATAGTGCATGCTCTACATCAGATAACGTTTAGAGTTATTTGCTCCTTTAAGTGAAAAACTTCTGCCAAGTACATTAAGCAGTATTAATTTGTATATTTACCTTGGTTTCTTGATGTTTAAAAGCTAAAAAATGAGTGAAAATATTCGTTCCTGAAGAAAATATCGATGGCTTACTTAATACTGTGCTATGTACATTTCAACTCACTTTAAAAACAATACAATTAAGGGTTCTATCCTTCAGGAAAATGACACATTGTCAATTTATTTAAAAAAAAAAAAGGAGGAATCTTAATTAGTGTTATTCGTAAAGCTAGTGGAAATGTACTTAGCACCGTAGTGAAGTAAGCCATCGATGTATAATTCTTCATTACCTGTATAAACAGAAAGATTTCATGCCATTGGCTGTGAGGATGCGAAAGAGGGATAACTGTATTGTAAGGAAAATTTCATCTGTGAGTTTTTGAGTGTGAGTGACTTTTTATTATTTACTGTTATTGTTGTTGTTATTTCATAATATCTATTTTCGTCTTTTTTTACACCCTTTCCTTTCCATTTCTGGCATACAGGGTGTGGCTGCAGAAGGGTAGTGGCGAGCTTGGCTTGCGCATGCCACTACTGCCAAAAATAAACGATTTATTTTTTAATTATCTTATCATATACGATGTAGGGGATGTCTTCAGTTTTTATGGTAACACACAATTTTTAAATGATTTACTAAGGTGCAGCCTAGCACTGGGATGAGCACTGTACTGGTAAAGTACCGTACTGGGATGAGCACCGTACCTTTTCCACTTTTTTTCCGATCCCTCTAACATAGAAAAAACAATTAATTAGCGAATACTTTATTATGTGAAAAAGGGATAAATCATATTGGGTATTACCTTTTACTATCTTTGGTATTTTAAGGTTACCTCTTGTGTTTATTTATTATTTGTGAAATGGCGATTCTAAATGGTACTATTTTTTAAAATCCGGAGGTGAGGGGCCTCCTCATGTTGATTCCCATAGAAGATATAGAAAATAAAATCATTAATTATTAAAGACAATAGATAATGGTAAAATAATAAGAAAACAGTCAGAAGTCGAAAAGAAGTGTGGGAGAGGGGGACGGGGTGCATTAGAAGATGGAGTTATAAGGTGATGTTGATAGGGTTTTTGGAACCTTTCCTGCTCCGCCACCTCGCAGGAAGGGGGGATGGGGTGATAGATTGGAATACTGGATTGAAGGGAGCAGGGAGACTTTCAAAGAGTTTGATGTGTCTCCGTGTGGTGTGTTGTACAGTTTCTAGCTCTAGTTAGTTGTGAATGTGCGTCATGTTCCTCGGCAAATCTTTTGTAGTGTGCTGTTCTGGTATTGTTGTAGTGATTTCAGGGTTGTTGGGTAGGGATAATGTAGTAGTGGTGCACCGTGGAGGAGTGATCGTTGTAATATTACTTTGTAAATGAGTAATTTGACTCTGAGTGATAGCCCTGGTGAGTAGATGAGATGTTTGAGTTGGTTTGATGTTGACTTGACGATCTGTATTCTGTTTTGTATGCGCGGTGGCAGGGCAGGAAAGGTTCCAAAAACCCTATCAACATCACCTTATAACTCCTTCTTCACATGCACCCCCCACTTCTTTTCGACTTCTGACTGTTTTTCTTATTATTTTTATCATTATCTATTGCCTTTAATATTAACTGTTTTATTTCTCTCATCTATGCGTAAATAAATATTAGGAGGCCCCTCACCTCCGGATTCTTTTTTACCAGTAGGACCATATAGAATGGAAAATTCACAATAAATAGATAAGTATTGCACCTTAACCTTACAATACCACAGGTAGAAAAATGTAATACTCAACCTGATTTATGTTTTTCCATACATAAAGGATCCAATAATTTATTGTTTTTATTCTGTTATAGAGAGATCGGAAAAAAAAGTAAATGGAATCCCTCTCGATAACCTTGCTCGGTGTCCTGATATGGCAGTGCAATCAGCCACTACTGTTTCAGGGACTCTACAGGTGGAGCACCGGGGATCGATATTCTTTTCACCAATACTGAATACATTGAAGGTCCAAAGCTATAGTGGCGTGATTTTTTATTTGTAGAATTGATTGGACACTATTGACATTATTAACCTAATGAGAAATTGTAGGGTTGGAATAATTAAAAATTATATTGATCTCTGAGAGTATAATGTACTTAGACTGACAAGGTCAACTCCATTACTCTCAGTATACAAGAAGTAAGAAGAAAAAGATGAAGGTATGTCTCGGTATACCACATAACTCTGCATAAAGATTGTGAGAATGTTCAAGTGAGGCATCAGTCACTTCCACTAGAAAAGAAGTAGATTTAGGCCAGAGATTGGCTCTGGCCCTTTATGGACTAAATATCGGGGGCGCCGAGACCTCAAATACCCAGCAACATTGACTAATTATAAAGGAGTAGTTGTGGGTATCCTGAAATGCATCCTCTTTGTTGGAGTCAGAATCTCTCTCTCAGGCAGAAAATTAGGTTGAGGGGGTGGCTCTGCTGCGCGTCACTTGATCTTTTGGAACAGAGTAATAAGAGGCAGTTAAGGTGTTAACAAGGGGAATACCTATCGACCTCCTCCAACAGGAAGATTATTACCGATAGAAGGTGAAGAGGGAAGTCTTGTGGATCTACCGGAGAAACACCGAGTGGCGATTGAAAATCTGAAAAGAGAATATTTTAATTTTAAGAAGGGTAAATTTATTCTTATTGCACATTAGTAAGATATCAGTTTGTTGTGAGGAGGGATTGAGTGTGTAAGGGGCTGTGCTACTAACTCCAAGGATCGGGCATGAATTCGGCTGTGGCAAATAATTGTTTATTCTGTTACTGTAGCTGTGTGTCAACCATGTGAGTACAAGAGTCTCTCCGGGAGGACGGTCACCAGCCTCTATTAAGTGGCTCCCCTTGAATCTTGATCTTGAACAAATCACCCCCTTGTCCAACCGTTGTTCAAGAGAGAAGTACTTTCTTACAGTATAATGAACCCCTGAACCTTCATGATTTATACCAATTCACATTATTTATATATATGAATCAATGTAAACATTAAGATATTCCTATTTGTTTTGTTGATGTGTTTTATACTTATTCATCTAATAACAGTATTTTTACATCGGGTTTCGTTCACAAAATTACCCATAAAAACAATGGTACCAAGGACTTATACATGTCACTGAATTTTTTGTTGGCACTGAACAGATAGTGGGTTAATATATCCCACCCTCTATCTACTAACATAAATTTCTTATAAGTAATTGATTAACCAACGACCTTTTTCATTATAATCAAAGCTTAATAATTTAATAGTAACTTCCAGGTTTTTTTTTCAATTAAATAAAAATGATGATTGATTGTTGTTATTATTAAAAAAAAATTGTATATAATTTTTTTTTTTGTAAATGTTAACGTACATTACATTAAAAATCAGTTGTTACTCCACTTGTATCCGTTGTTCTTTAGACTCCGACATAAATCAAAATGCTTTTCAAAAACTGCTTTCAAAAAAGGATCTATCTGCTCTGATATCTGTTGGAGTAGACCTCGAGACCATCCATCCAGCGACGTGACGCCATCTCGCGTCACTAATACCACTGAATAAATACCGGCCAGAGAGGCATCGTAGGTCGCAAAACAACTCTTCGTTACGACCCTTGGTCCACCAGCAGTTGGCCAAGAACTAGTAGTTTCTATTCGTCCTTTGAATGTAACTTCCACTAAGTTGTCTCTGTAACATAAAAATTATTTACTTACAGAGTTAGCTATAAATGTCTCAATAAAATAATGAAAATGTCTTATGTTCTTATAATTTATCTGAAATAATGGATATTTTTTGCACAAAGTAATTCAAATCAGGCGTTGTGTGCAACTAATTAACTTACATTGGGTAATTTAAACATATTTCGATACAAAAAAATTACTTGGGAAGGACTCAAAAGTATTCTACTACACTACATTGTAGGAAAATAAAAATTAAATTATATCCTAACATTTCTAGTGATATTAGACTTTCAAAATTCCACATTTTTTTTTTTCATTTTCCCATGTTCTTTCCACATTTTTTTTTTTCATTTTCCCATGTTCTTATGTTATAAATACAATAAGCCAAACTTTTATTATATACATATTATTTACAGACGATAAAAAACGTCAAATTATTATAATATTGTATTTTTTATTGAAGGGAGCGCGGTGGCACTGTTGTAAGGAACGATGCTACTAACTCCAAGGACTCAGATTCGAATCAGGCTTGGCAGAAAATTTTTTTCTGTTACACTGTAGTGGTGAGTCAACCCTGTGGCTTCATAGCCTCGGTCGAGCGCGATTCCGACCAAACACCTCCTTGCACAACCGCCGGTCTAGTAACAGTACTTGCAAAGTACTGAACCCCTGACCTTTCATGGGTTGTAGTGGTACATATTGTAATTTAATATTTTATTTAACTCGAAAAAAATCCATATTTTTATATATAGCTTTAATTAATAAAAATAAATTGAAAGCTTTCTTTCATTGTCAATTTCAAATTATCAAAATAAAAGTCACCAGAATAAAATATGGTAAACGATTGAATTCTGAAAATTAAATACCTACTTTTTTTTTCCGAATTCATTCACATGCAACACATCCATTTTTAAGTTGAGATGGGTTATTTATACTTCAACACAACATTGTTATTGATTTCACATTATTTTATGTCACGGTCTCGGAAGCCATTAACAGGTGAGAAATCCATAATACTCCTAACATAAATCCATAACATCCTTTAATCCAGTATTCCAATCTATCACCCCATCCCTCTTTCTTGTGAGGTGGCAGGGCAAGAAAGGTTCCAAAAACCCCATTAACATCACCTTATAACTCCTTCTTCTGATACACCTACTCCCCCTCCCCCACACTTCTCTTCGACTTCTGGCTTTTTTTTATCATTATCTATTGTCTTTAATTATAACTGTTTTTTTATTTATATCTCCTATGCGAAAATCAACATGGGGAGGCCTCTCACCTCCGGATTCTTTCTTTACTAGTAGGGCTATATAGAATGGACATTTCACAATTAACAGATAAGTATTATAGGTAACCTTAAAATACCAAAGGTAGTAAAGGTAATATTCAACATGATTTATTCTTTTTTCCCATAATAAAGCATCCACTAATTTATTGTTTTTTCTGTTTTATAGGGATCAGAAAAACTATAAAAATAAAACATAATAATAAAATTATTGCTTAACATTTTAGTGATATTAGACTAGGTAAAAATTCCACATTTTTCTTTATTTCGTGATTGTACTTCAGCGATACATTCATTAAATAAATATAATTGACAACAATTAATTTAATTAAATTATTAATTAAAATTAATAAATTGTATTTTATACTTAATAAATATTTATCAAAATCTTGAAAACAACATCAAAGAATAAGAAGAAAGTTTGAATGTCCTATTTTATTGTCGATTATTATAAAGTCGCCGAAATAAAAAAATTGTAGACGACTGATTTGGGAAAATTTCTCTTGTTTTTCATTTATTTCTCAATATCTTTAAAATTATCATTTGAAAGAAAATAGTTATAAATTACTATGTCGCATTCAACTGGTTTCAATTTGGGTTCTAATAGACATTTGTTTATCTAAATAACGAAATATAAAGATAAATTCATAAATTAATTAGTTCATTTATTTCTAACTCACAAATTGTCTGTTTGTAATCAAATTTAAACTAGTAATATTCATGATACATTAGTTTATAATGACTATCAACAAAGGAATATTAGTTTCCAAGATATTTTCCAAATTACATATACTAAGTGTTAATTTCTAGTCAATTAGATATTATACATTTTCGAAATAAAATATTTCAGGAACTTTTAAACGTAAAGAGCTTCATCTCAAATGTTAACAAATTCACTAGACTTAATAAATCAAATTTATCAATTACTTCAATTTATAAAAGAAAAAAAATGTCAATATCTACTTTATTTTATAAAACCAACGAGGCTATTCATTTTAATGCTCTTATTTTAATGAATTACGAGTTGAATGTGTTTATTATTTTGTTTTCGAGTTGAATAGACTATTATTTATTGAGAAAGGCTGTATTTCATGACATCACAATATGATTCATTGTAGCAGACCAAGAACGTTTATTATTCATAGCAAAGTTTATTGCCATACACGGTAATAAAAATATTGTGTTGGTGCATACCCTCATAAAAACCCTGTAAACTAATACATCATAGTAGAATTATAATAATGTTTAATTTGTAGTTCTAAAATATGTTTCATTGTAATATATTGTATTATAGCTTTTCAAATAAATGGATCAAAACAACAACATTGTGTAATTAAAAATAAAATTTAATAAAAAAAGTTTTGTTTTCTTAATTTTATTTATGGTCTATATAATAACATGTTTTGAACTAATCTTGCAGAAAATGCAATTTGTTTTATATAAAGCTTAATTTATTTCAATCAATTATACTATTTAGGATAAGATAAAAAATGTACATCTATCGCAATAAGGCGACCGAAAAAACTGTTGGAAAATTAAATTATACTAATTTTGTTTACTTTTAACTCAGTGCTACAACATAACAAAAATTATTACTAGCAAATTTTTAAGAGTATAGTTAATTTGTTATTATTTGAGCCTTGATAAAGCCACTTTACGTTCAATAGATCCCGAGATAAAGGTTTTCTAAAACATATAATTTATAAATAACTAGAAATCAGCACTCCTTCGTTGTTAATCATTATAAACTAATTTCTAATCAACATGAATAATTTTAATTTTATTACAAGTGTGTTCAAGATAAATTTAATGAATAAAATTAAAAAAAGTTGTTGAAAATTGAAAATTTTATTGCCGATTATAAAAATGTGTCGTGGTTTTGGTCCAGTCCTTAAAAATGCCAACAAGAAGTGAATAAAAATCATTTTAAGGTAGTTATTTGATATTTTGACACTGCGGTCTGTTTTTTAATATTTTTACAGAAGCTAAGTGAAATTAATTTAAAAAATATATATTTTGTGTATAGTGTTTTATTTTCGTGTTCGAGACAGATTTTTCTTGTTTAATTATAAGTTTTTTTTTACATTTAGTTGCAACAAATATTTATTAATTCACATTACATTTTGGACAATCTGGCCATATTCAAGGAGAATCTTGATTTTAGTTTCACAACCTCAAATTTATTAAAATTATTTGTATGCTACTATGCCGAGATCACATGTATTGAGGTCAAAAACTAAATTTCATACTATTGCAGTTAAATATAAACTATATTTTATTCCACTACCATTAAACTAAAGTATACTGTGTATAAGTTAAATAATATTGGAATAACAGAATTGGCATAGAATAGAATTTATATTTAAATGTTACAGTGAAGAATATAGGTTAATTTTGACTTCGCATTTCCCCTGGACCTGCAAATGTTACTGATAAACGTGAGGCTGTGAAATTAAAATTAAAATTGTCCTTGATTATGACTGGGTTAGCCGAAAAGTTGGACAAGACAGGAATAAATAAATATTTTCTTCATGGATAAATTTGGTTATGATTCGAAAAAAAAAATTGTATTTTACCGGTGGTTAAAACAGCTTTTAATAAAAAGCTTTTAAGACGCTTTTATATTACGCTAATACTTTTTTTAAAAATAATGATTACTCTTTCTGTTCTTCTCTTTAAATTTCGGTTGTTACCCTGTTAATCATCATTCTTGGTCATCTATTTATCTGTTTTATGAAACAGGCATAGATAATCGAAAATCTATGAAAATTGAAGGTACAGTTGGTTTTGAATAAAACTAGTTGGAACTTTTAATAATATCTCAAAATTACTTAGTTATATAGTTAAATACAATGTTTGAATTAAAAAAATATATGTATTATTAATCGGCTAGGTTACCTTGCACTGATTCTTGGTTTTTCCACATTTTTCCCGGGCCCTGTTAGGTTCCAACCATCTAAGTGCATTTTGCCGAACTTGAAGCTAGCAGTGACTTCGACAGCATCCTTTAAAGGTCTCATCCAGGCAGATCCTACCCTCTCGAGGCTCGACATGTCCGCCAACATCGGTCTCGTCAGGAGGAATCCTCCGATCGTTAGAGGATCATCCAAGGCCACGTATTCGTCTCCGCTCTTGAGCACTTTCAAGTTGTACTCTTCCACGGCATCGTCGAGATATTCGCTGATATTGTACCGATATTGCGAGTCGGTGACAGCTAAGAAGCAGAACGATATTATAAGCAGCTTCATGACTGTCGTTGCTGAGAGTCACGATGCAACGACTCAATTACTAATTGTCGCCTTAACTATTCCAATAGAAACTTATGCAACGTAATTTAAGGCTGTCCTTGTTAACCAATTTCACTGATCAATTCGAACACGTTCGGGATTGTATCACTTATGTTATTTACAGTACCACTTCGTTTCACAATGCAATAAGACCGTTTGACTTTATAACGCAATTTCCATATCGCAGCATATCTTTAAATAGAAGTTGATGAACTCCACATAATACAAAAAAAAAATGCAGTTCCGATTTACAAACACAGTGGTTCAGTTAATAATAAAATTAGAATACCGCTCAATTTTGTTTAAATTTCTTCACTTTAGTAACATCTAAATCTTAATTTCCGAAAATATTTCATGCAACATTTTGTACTCGGATCTGTTTAACAGGAATAAGAGGGGTATTATTCTTTAATAATACCCCTATTATCCCTGTCAATTGTAGGGCAAAAAGTCATGGGTTTACGACGAAGGATAAATGTTATTTGGTGAGATTTATTGGAATTAATTTTAATCCTCCAGTTTTGGCACCATTCTTCAAGGGTGGTGATGTGGGATTGGAGGGTTTGGGATACAATGTAAGGATCATTGTTCACTGAGAATAGACATGTGTCATCGGCATACATGGTGAGGATGGGTTGGGATGTCAAAACTGTAAAAAGGATAGAACCCTGAGGTACACCAGGAGACTGGCAGAATTGCGATGAATAAAGGCTGTTGTCATTTATTTGAAATAATCTGTCGGAGAGAAAGAATAGATAATGAGGAAGTAACTTCAAATTTAATTAAATTCTCTAAAATATATTGTTTAAATTGTAGAAATCAGACGAAAATTGAAGAAAGATACATTTTCTGTTTGCATTGGTCTTTGGTTTGGCTTATAATTTTAAATACAGAATCTTGGTAATTGGCCATAAATTCTAATATAGTCATTTCAAATGCAATTAAATTCTTAAAGATATAACATTCAAATTTTCAAAATCACATCAAAATTTGAAAAGATACAGAACATTGTTTGTTTTGTTTTTTTTTATTTTTTTTTCCGAACCCTCTAAAACAGAAATAAAAGTGAATTAATAAGTTCAATACTGTGAAACAAGAAAAAGTAAATGTTGTGTCTTACCTTTTACTACCTTAGGTATTTTAAGGTTACCTGCTATGTTTAATATCACATATGAGCTATCCATTCCAAGGAGGTATTTTAAGTTCGGAGGTGAGGGGCCTCCTCGTGTTGTATCGCATATAAGATTAAAATTAAAATTAAAAAAAAAACATCATTGTTTTAAAAATCATTGTTTTTTTATTTGGCTTATTAAATATAGAACCTTGGAAATCAACCCGTCATTGGTCGCTGCATGAGAATTTCTCTTCATTGAGCCAATTGTTTTTTGTCTGGAAGTTGCTGGAGGGAGATTGTGGTTCCCTCTTTCCTGGAATCTGTAGTTCACAGTCTCTTCCTTCTATACCTTCTATTTCCCCTACACCACTCTAGCAGCTCTGGGTAAGCGTCCAGCCTCTTTCCCTGATATGACAATATACCCTTCTCCTGAGAAATTATCTCAGGCGCGACTAAGGCTGCTATAAAAATATTTATGTTGAGAGGATTTTTCTCACGCGTGAAAAGTGTATTTAATCCATAAAAATGTTTTTCCATCGAGGGAAAACATTAGCAGCACTAGGGAAACGTAGGATTAAAGAAGCAGGAACTTTATTAGGTACGTATTATTTACTACAAATTATATTTCAATACTATAAGTGTATGTTAGGGTTGTCTTTATAATAAAAATTTGACTTTTCATGTTTTCAGTTCATCGTTGCGCCGTATGAATACTATTTTTTGTAAATTTCTGAGTTATATTTACAGGCATTCTAAACAAACAAAAAAAAATTGCCTACAGTATAAAAGAACGATATATTTCAGTCGCACGGTGTTCACTTGCGCACAAGATATTTCTTCAGACTGAGCATTTTTTTAAAGCTTAGTGTTATGTTCTTATAATATGATATATCTGTATTTTGATTCTTTTTATAACTTTTTCTGTCTAAAATATTATATTATGTTTATTACAACTTGATAATAATGTTTGTTTTTTGAATTTTTTAATACTAGTTTGCTCTTGTATACAAAATATTTTTTTTTGTTACGCTTAAACAAACCTAATCTAAATCAAAATTTTATATTTTAAAAATACGTTCAAGAGCTCTAAATAAGAAATGTAAGAAAAAGTCTTACATGGCCCGCGGCCATCCGTGTTAAAATCGACCTAGCGACCGATGACGGGTTAACCAAGAAAACAAACAAATTAACCCTCCCTCCATATTGGATTTCTTTCGGGAGGCAACCTGTTTATTTATCTATTAGTTTTCAAACATACAAATTTCAAATTCTGTCCACTTCGCCAAGTATTTGAGGTGATTGATAAAACTCACAATAACTCCTAAATTCAAATAGCTAACATTCAAACCGGTGGTTTAGTGAACTTTTTCGTAGTAAGGTAGTCAAAAGACTCAGTGATTAGATCCACTCGACGTGCCAGTGTGTGAAAGTAAGCGCTTGTGGAGGTGGCCGTTTTCCTTTACTGGTCACGTATTTTAACTCACAGAAATACGTTATTATATTTTTTTAAATATTTCTTTATTTTTCTAGCTAAAGGGTTTTAGTATTTTATGCATGAAACCATATTACAAGAACAACACCTAACTCTTTTTATTATAAAATGAAACATTTTGTTTTTTTTTAATGTGCTAGATGTGAGCTTCTGAAACACACTAGAAGCCCATTTTCTTCGTATCGGTCAATTAAATTATCACCAAAGATTATAATTGGAACAAAATTAGTGAAGATGCAGCTATATATTTTTTTATTGTTTTATATATTGCTATGTATCGAGGAATTAGCCATGATTTTAACAATATGTCGTTTATTAAGGTTTTTCGTCATCTGCCCCTATACCTGGTCAGGGTATCCTTCTGGGAAGCTTTTAGCATCCTCGGATGTGAAAACATCTGTATTAAGTTTGTCACATTACCAGAGGCCCCTGAGAAAATTAGATTGGCTAACCTTTAAGATACAAAAATGATAGTTTGGGACGAGGGACCAGAATCAAATTAACCAGGCAGATCCTTGTCCAGGAAGTCCAACTTTTTTGTAACACATCCTCGGCCCTGAGGAGGGGGACGCCTGCCTCGGGAGTCTTCGGACATCGATAACCAATCAGAGGAGAGATTTGAAAATAAGGTAACGCCCTAAAAGAGAAGTGGGAGAAAAATACAGAGAGGGAATTTACAGAAGAACAGAGAGACACTCTACTGGAAGGGCTAGGCGGAGGAGCAGGAAGGCTTGGACGGGGAAACAGCACCACAGTCAAGATGCACTGGGATCAGACATCCCTTATGAAACAGAAGACACCTACGGCACTACATCCCACGGCATCAGCAGCTATAAGTATAAATTAGATAATAAGTAATCATGTAATAATTTATATTTTATGGCAACCTTTATCTGAATCATTTGAATCATTTTAATCATAACAAATTGTAAATAAATAGTTAGTTTCTTTATATAGTTTATATACTGTTATATATCCCAATTTACCACTCTTTATTATCCTATATAATTAATGGTAAGAACATTTTATGAATATAAAGGTATTTAATTGGTAAACTGGTAAACACACAAACAGCCTTTGGAAAGGAATCCAATTATAATAATAGTTTTTTAGGACTCAATTTATAATCAATTAATTAATTTATTTTTGGATAATTGCCTTCAGCGATTATCCTGGCATCCCAAGTAAATCAGCTACTAGAACATAGCAATATATTTTTGCTCTCATTACAACGAAAATACAAAAACTAGTCAGGATGGTATGCGACTGAAAATGCCAGATGTTTAATTTTTAATTTTTTTTTTCATCAAATGTATAAATAATTCAAATAATAAACTATTGCGTAGGTGGAAACGCTTTTATAAATTTTAGGACGCAAAATGGTGAGATTTTACTATTTTATTTTATTCATGACTCTATACAAAGATACTCTATAAATAAATTTTAAATTCTTGTTACATGCTTAAAAGTGACTCCAATATTATATTTGTTCGTTGAAAAGACTAAGTGCTTAGTTGATTTATGTTATTATCTTTTTTTTATGTTATCATCACTGCATCGGATTAGTTCTTATCACAAGTTGATAAGGAAGGGGAACTCACTGCAATTCAGCAGTCACCACCATGAAGTTCCTTCTGTTGTTCTATCTCTTCCTCCACACATCCCTGGCTGCTATACTCGTAAATGACTACTTCGATGAAGTTTTGAAGCAGTTTGTCTCTGACGTTGTCCAAGGTGGAGATGATGTGATTCCTCTTGCACCTGCAATATTAGAAGGGGGGTTCTTATTTACAGCTCCGAAGATGAAGAACTTGTCCTCACTTAAGCGAGTTGGCGATGCCACGCTGCAGATATCATTTGGTCCAATCTTTTTAACAACACTGTCTTTCGGCGAACTAGTTATCGAAGGAGAGAAAATCGATGGACCAAAAACATATCTTCAACCAAAAATAACAGTGAGGTAATGAATCAATAAAAAAAAAGGTGCACACTCTGCTCCAAACCATATCATTATTTAAAATAGATGCAATAAGTAAATAGATTTTTTTATGGTAATTTTAATAATTATTTATTTATGTTTCCCATTCTTCATTAGTCTATACTTTATATATAATATGTACACGAAACATGATACCGCTGTTATTAATTGTTCACTGTTAAATAGGTCAATATATTGGTGTTCAAATCAATTTCAATTTTTTTTTTTCGTAATTCCATAATTTCGTTTCAGAAATAATACGCTTCGACTTCAACTAGAAGTTAGTTTAAACAGAAGCAATCAATCCTGTACCCAGGTTGTCTCCTCCACTGGATTTTATCAGATGAGGTCTGTGTGGCTGAACGGGATGTTAATAGACGACTGGTTGACTCAAGTGAGCTTCTATGAATACTTCACAATTCCTCTGAAGAACATTTTCTCGAAATACTTCAATTTTTGCAAAGCATTGTCTGACCATAATTACAAGTTGTTCCTACCACGAAGCGGATAAATAAGCAGACTCCGAACGGCTTACTAATTCCTTCTGCTGTTTATGTTTTAGTTTATTATATATTATTTTATGTTATATATATTTCTCCAATTATATGTATGTGTCCAAATATATTAATGTATCCATTAAGGTAGCTTAAACTCGAAAATGTACTGTTGCATTATATAATAATGATATTACATGAGTTAATTTGCTTACTAAAATTTCAATTTTTTTTTTTGCGCTTCTATACAATTTACTTAGTAATAAGGGCACAATTTAATAATTATTTGAGTAAAACTTTCCAGTTTGTTCTGTTTTTTTTATAAATAATAAACCTATTCACAGCACTCCCTTTGCGTTATTTTTTTTTTATTATTTAAACAGAAGTTTAAATAATTGATTCAATGTTAATGTGATTCAGTCAATTGACATTTCTTGTTCTCTCTAAACTTTAAACATTTATATTTAAGATGGTGGCTTCACAATTAGCGTTTGGTTAAAATATGTGGTATTATTTATTATAATAGTTTTATTTATCATTTATTTTAAAAATAAAATGTAATTTTTTTTATTTAACACTGATGGGTTCTACTGGAAGCCCGAAATCCATAGATTCAGTCTAAGAGCCCTAGAGGCAGTTATTTTAATCCTATTTTCAGTAATTTAATAAAAACCCTATACATTTAAGAATAAACATTGTTGAGTCTCCGACCATGGTGAATAGCACCTATAACAGAAATTATTTTTAAAAAAATCATTTTTGAGTTCTTTCACGTAAAAAAAAAAAATTCTTATATAGTTATTTCGAATTTAATTAAATTCTCAAAGATAGAATATTCAAATTTTCGAAATCAGATCGAAATTCGAAAAAGTACAGTGCTTTGGCTTATTATTTTAAATACAGAATTTTGGTAATTGACCATAAATTCTAATATAGTTATTACAAATCTAATTAAATTCTCAAAGATAAAATAATAAACCAAACCAAAGGCCAACGCGCTGCCTTTGGTTTGGTTTATTATTTTAAATACAGAATCTTAGTAATTGACCATAAATTTTAATATAGTTATTTCAAATATAATTGCATTCTCTAAATAAAAGAATAAAATTATAGAAACCAGTGGAAACTAACCAGTAGTTACAAGTAAGATAAAACAATAAATAAACGATACTTTCTTCCATAAAACTGTTCAATTATTGCCTAGACTATACAATGATAGGGTAAATATCATTTAAAAGTAAATATTGAAGTATTGAAGGTGTATGCCACTTGAAGTTTATTTTTAAAAGTTTCATTCGGAGCTCTATATTCCTAAAATTACTAACATAAAATTGGTTTCGTCACGTTGTTTAACATTAATCGTATTATTTGTGTCTTTGGTGAGTTTATGTGGTGAAATGAAGAATAAACTGACTTCATTCTATGCTCTTTACTAGGCAGGTGTGGTTCCAAAAAACAACAGTCGTGGTCTATATTTGACAAGAATCAGAAACATCAGAGCACTTTTCAACAGCCAAAAACCTATGTCAAAGAGCATGTGGAAAGTTCCCAACTGATTAACCGATGAAATGAATGTTAAAATTGACTATAAAGTAATAAAATATAAAATTAAAAATAATAAATATTAATAATTCTTTTTGTTCATGGGATCCGGCACTTAACAAAGTAGTTCTAGGAGCGCTCTGTTGGTTGAGGTTTGAACTAGCTGAGCACTGCCATCTAGCGGCTAACTGCAATGCGAGTATTGCAGCTTTGTATGGTGCTGCCCCTTGCGATTGAAATCGTAACTTTTTCGTAGAGCAGTTTAACACAAATGCGTTTTTTATACCTTCATTACATGTGTATAAATTAATTTTGCGTTCTTAATTTTCTTACATTCATGATATTAACTAATTTTGATAAGTTCTACCTATTAACATCGTCAGATATAACCGTGATATTAAATGTCTTGTACGGTTTTATAAATAAAACTTCTTGTTAAACTTACAACCAAAACATAAAACAAAAATATGTCTGGTATTTGCTATATTTCTAAGACAAAACTATCAAGGAAGATCTGATTTAGTACATTAAAATTAACATTACTGATCAATTATGTTGTAATGTTTGAATTTTTTTCTCACTGGGATGGAAAGACTGGCAGATATGATATAAGCAACAATGTAGGTATTGTCAGTTACAATTGCTATGTATATCTACCAGCCTATTGTAGAATTTTCCCAATGGTAAAACATGTACTGCAGACTGAATGAAAATAACTAAAGTTTGGTTTAGTTTAGTTTCTAGGTTTAGCTTGGATTCTAGAATAACACATGACAAATTTTTGTTGATTTTTATGATTTTTATTATGAAAATTCTAACTATGAATGATTAGTATTTCAATTTTCCCTTACCAATGCATTAGCCTTTCCAGTTGACAGATTA
>NW_027110726.1:108226-113791 GCF_000696795.3 Halyomorpha halys | reverse complement strand
AGACTGTCGAAGAATTTAATGTGTCTCCGTGTGATGTGCACTGGCTTTATTGTATTCGGTACATCTCGTATATACGTTCGATTAGCTGATCCCCTCAGTCAGCTGACATCGAAATAACAGCTGACTCATACCGTAACTTATATATATATAATTAAGTTTGTTTCACTAAAAGTAAAGAATTTTTAAAAATTCAGAACCATTCGATACTTCTTGATGAAAGACCTTCTTGAGTTTAAGAATCAAAGTATTCCTTTTCTTCATGGTAAGACTTAATGCTACTGAAATACCCGAATTCTGTGGTAAAAAAAAAAATGTTATGAACAAAATTAAATGTTTTTAGTGTATAGCTCAAAAAGTATAAGTTTTGTTTCTTGGCTATTATTTACTAATCGGTTTGTCTCCTTCCGAAGAATAAGAAAAAAAAAACTTATTTCATTTATCGATATCTCCACATTTCAAAACTTTATTTATTGATAAATATTACAATCTGCTACAATGTAGTTAAGCAATAGGTAATAGCAATAACTGATCACATCTACAATAGAATAAAATAAGAATGAAAATAAATAAATAAATGAAAAAAAAAATATCCCCCTAAACATTCATAAAGATAATAATAAAAACAAAAGTGAACCTAATCAAACTATATGCATGAAGAAGACAAAAAGAATAATAAATATAATAATAATAATAATATTTATCATGAATAATAAACATTTTTTTTAGGGAAAAGCAAATCATATTTGTTTTTAGCGTCACCTCAAACTACCAAATACCATTTTTAAAGAAATATAAAATTAGGAATTTTTTTATCCCGATTTATTTGGAGGAATTTAATTCCTGTTACCATTGTTCATAATAATTTTATCAAATTCCTACTTTTATAAAATCCTTAGAAATCTGAATGTCTACTTTTTCACCCGACATCAACAAAATTTATATTTATGTTTGTTAAATTAATTTTCTCCTTATTAGGGTGAACTATGGGTTTCAAATGAAGAGAAAAGTTTCAAAAGTTTTATTTATAAAGCTCCGGTCCTAATTTGTTTAATTAAATCAGGTTTGTGCTCTTTGCTCCAGTTTATAGAACACTAAACCACTTCCAAGTTTAGTGTAGATTGGTTGAAATGTGTTGAAGTTATTGCTATTTTTCTTTAAATATCAAAGGCTTAAATTTAGAATTAAAAAATTGTATTTTTCGATTTATTAAAAATTAAAAAAAAAATTCCAATATATACGCAATGAGGAACCAACAATGTGTTCCATCTATTATTCTAGTTTTAGAACATCAACCCAAGCCACAGGATTCCTCTATAACCCCATTAGATATAAATAGAGTCTTAATATCTGCATATGCTTCGATAAATATATGCACACTCGCCGAGCATAAATTCATACAAGGCCATGGACCAGGCTGAAGCAGCCCAAAATACTCCCTCTCCCTTTCCCACCCCCCCCCCTAACATGAGGAGGTCCCTCACCTCTGGATTCTTTCTTTATTCGTAGGACCATATAGAATGGACATTTCAAAATTAATAGATAAATAAGTACAGGTAACCTTAAAATACCAAAGGTTGTAAAAGATAATACTCAACATGATTTATTCTTTTTTCCACAATAAAGTATTCACTAATTTATCGATTCTTCTGTTTTAGAGAGATCAAGAAAAAAAAAAAAATAGACCCTTGAGTTTTGTGGTAAAAAAAAAAAAACCTTTAAACTTTTCGTTCCTTATCGCAAATATTGGTTCTATTCATTTTACCAAATCGTGATAAAAAAGTACACGTAAATGATTAATTTTAAATAAAATAAATACAATGATTTATAGCAAATTAGCAAGAATGTTTATTAAATATATATACACCCTCAAATATTGCCGGGTCAGCTAGTCCTGTATAAAAATACTGATTTATATTTGTAAATTTTTGATTTTTTGAACTGTCATGTTCTTGAGGTTTATCACCTTAATGTTTTTCCAGAAATATATGAAAAAAAAAACTTCAACAACATTACAGAACTATCTTCTATAAGTATCAGAAGTGAATGATGTTATTACATCCTTATAAATCGTAAGCAGAGTATTAAGAAATTTGTGTGTAAGTTCTCTCAAATTTAGTCTAGTCGTTCTAATGATATGATTAACAATAAGATAAACGAAACCATAACATCGCATCATCAGTGGGCTTCCGTTTTTGTACAAAATTTCAACGTGATGATTCAATTGAAAGTGATCTCAAATAAAATCATTATGATGTTAAGTCATAAGAGTAAAACTAAATAAAATTGTTTAAAAATGAAAGCCAGTTTGTTCATACTTCTTTTTTGGAGGAAGGTTTAATTTTTTTTATCTTTCATTTATTTTTATTTGCACCTGTAAATGTACATTTACAACCAGCAAATCAGATGATCTATTCTGGCATGGCATGATCTGGCATGAGGGAGATAGCACCCAGTGGTTAAGTAAATTATTTTATTACATGAGGAGGTCCCGCATCCAACTCCTCTTCAGCCTACGCCGAGTTACGTCAGGAATGTCATGTGTTGCCATATGTCGTATAAATTTATTAAAATGATCATGTAGCGTGTTGTGAAACCGTTTGTAAGTTCTATGAATGTGGTCCGTTACAGTCGGAATGCGCATGTCGGTGTGAATGGTCTCGTTTGAAACGTAGAGTGGTGAGTTTGTTGCTAGTCTTAAAAAATGTGATTGAAAAGTTTGTATTTTCTGAATCTGTGTCTTTTTAGCAGGTCCATAAATTTGGCGGGCGTAAGTCCATATGGGTTTTAGTAAGTAATTGTATACTTTAAGTTTCTGTCTGAGCGATAATTTAAAACGTCTGTGTAGTATAGAATATAATTGTCGCCGTCAGAAATTTAGCATTTTGTCTGGACGTACGGGCCCCATTTCAACTTTCAGTCATAGGTAAGCCCCAAATAAGTTACTTTGTGTTTGTGGTATAGGGTGATTGGCAATGTTAACTGAAGTTTTTTGTCGTAGAGTAAATGTGACATGTTGTGACTTGTCGTGATTAATTTTCCATCCATATGTGCACCATGTCTGTATATTGTTTAGACTATGTTGTAGTGTTAGTGTATCCTGTAAAGGGTCTGTGTTCCTCGAAATGATAGCAGTGTCGTCTGCATACGTCGCAGTTAGTATGTTGTCGTTTTTCGGTATGTCGTGTGTGAATATGAGGTACAGAAGTGGGAGCATGATAGAACCTTGAAGGACACCTGCAAATATTGATTTCATTGATGAGATCTCTGAGCTTTGTCGTACAGAAAAGAAACGGTCATGAAGAATGATTGTAAAATTAAATAGTAGTGCTTGGGAGAACTGGCATAAGTTTAAAAAGAATTAGGTTTAATTTAAATTAAATAAACCAAATCATTAATTTAATAATGTTTAATGATGAGAAGATTGTTGATCATGCATAACATATATGAGCAAAATATGGTTGGGGCGCGGTCAGAATATAACACAAATAAGTTGAAAGAACTTATATAACAGTGCCAACGTTATTTTTTTTTTTGTAGAATATTATGACCGGGGGTATGGTCACCATCTTCTTTTCATAATAACGTTTAAATTTAAAGAAAGGATTTCATAAAATTTCAAAAAAAAAAGTGAAAAAGAGGAATGTATTCTTGTTTTGTTGCTAAGGAAAATAATTTGAAAATAAAAATTAATCAATGGGTGAAAATTTGGTTCTACGAGAAAAAAGATGATAGAAAAATTTAGAATACTTGCATTCTATTTTGTTTACTTCAAATGATTACATCATCTAAGCATGGAGTCAGATTGTACAAATTTTACATTTGTACATATGCCATCACACAAGCAAATATATAATTTTAAAAAAAAATTCTGTAGCACTATAATAGGTAAAGGGTCAGGGGTACTGAAATTTTTAAGGCATTACTGTTACTAGACCAACTGTTGTGCAAGCAGGTTATTAGGCCACAATCACGCTCCACCGTCTAATTTTTAACCAATTAAGGGCACTTCACCCGGGAGGACTCCCAAACCATAGGGCTTACTCCCGGCTACAGTGAAACAGAAAACAATTATCTACCATAGTAGGTTACCATTTATTTATATTTTGATCATTATCATTGTAAAATTATAATTAAGACCACTTTTAGATATGTTAGCTTATCACAATCATGTTTAAGTTTAATTATCACTATGTAGAAAGCCTTTTTTTCGGAACTCTTATAAACAAAATGCATTCTGTTATCGTACCAAGCCTTTCCCTGTGTGGATACAACAGGTTTATTCGAAACTTAAACAATACCCGTGATGAAAAGTTCGAATCGCCTCCATCATTGGTTCTGTCGAGGTGGTTGTGTTCGATACTCTGACTCCAATTGATGGATCTGCAGATTCGTATGTATCGTATGTTTTTCTGGATGGGACTTTGATAGAAGACTGGTTACTGGACTTCTATCAATATTTGAACGATCCACTGTCGTCTGCATTGCGGAGACACTTCGATGTGTGTAGAGCTGTGGAAATTAATGGTTATAAAATGTTGTACAACTCTACGCAATGTAGAAACTATTTGTATGGTTAAAACATGATTCTAATAAGGCACAGATTATTGATAAGATATATTTAATGCACAATATTTTATTAATAAGATAATTATACATATTTTTAACAATATCTATGAAAATGTTTTATTCTATTCTATAATTCCTTTTTTAGAATTATTATTTGTTTTTATTTATTTAAAAAGCATCTCTCTACTCCATATCTTAAACGAAACAATTAAATATAACTAAAACAATTTTGTGAGATATGAATTTATCGAATATATTTGAATTCAACTCTCTACTATCCTTCTATTTATTAATTTTACATACTGTTTATAATTTAATTTATTTTTACTGCGTTTTAGTCATTCTCTCTATGAATCATGTTTATGCTATAAATCATGTATTTTTTATTGAAGTACTATAACACTAGACACAATTGAGAGAGAAATGAGTATTATTGATTTATGTTTATGTATTCATTCACACTATATAATGGAGAAACTATCAAATTTCCAGAACTCAAACAGCTAATTCACGATGGTCTTGAAACCCCTGCTATTTCAACCTTCCAGGAGGAATATAGGGAATATTGGATCTAGATAAAGATTGTGCTAAGAGGTTAATAAAAGTTTGAGAATATAAATGGTATTAAATTTGGAACGTAATATAGAGTTTCAATATTGGTCCAAGAAATTTGGACTGAATGGAAAGGATAAGTTTGATGTTATAAATTTTAGCTGTCCCTCACGTTTTAAGGCACTGTACATGTTTATATTTATTTATGTATATATTAATAAAAAAAAATTTCCATAGGGGCTATGAAAAAAAACGTTTTAAGTCGGTCAATTCCGATTGGTTTCAGTATGGTCTTACAGATCGGTTCACTTGAAATATGAATATTTTTGTTCAATTATCAGTATTGCCGTGTACGGGGCTCGGGGTTTTTAAGCCCGACTGGGGGTTCCCCGTACAGGTATTATATTGAAATTTATTCATATATTAATGTATTTATATTATTTATTT
>NW_027110726.1:99761-107150 GCF_000696795.3 Halyomorpha halys | reverse complement strand
ATGTCTAAACTGGTCCCGTGCACGATAATGGCTCTGCCTAGACGGTTAATGGTTCCCAGAGGGTACCTACCCTCTGTTATCTATATGTCTTTGTACATTACTTGCCTAGGTCCGGCGGTACCTTTGCCATGCCGACAAAAGAAATTATTAGAATATATTAAAAAACTCCAGCTGGTACCTCTCATACATATCAGTATAACTAGCAAACAATGTGGTTAAGCTTTTTTTGTTAGCCCAGGAGAGGTGTATTCTTGAGCATTTTGCTCATGTTGGGAAACAAACGTTATAGGGTTATATTTTCCTAGTATTTCATCTTCCGTTGACACTTTGATGTTGTTATTGTCGCTTCCTTATGTTACTCCCCACCAATACTCAATGAAGTTTTACTCTGGCCTCCTCGCAACGGTAAGACAGCATTTCTGCCACCAGTACGCTCCTAATCTGACTGATCTTTACGAAATCTCGATTCTTTTGCCCGTCCTGGAAGAGCTACACACAATTTACTATGCCAATTTCAAATTGCATTGAAAGTAATCGTAAACATTTTTGTCATTATCACATCGAACTGTATATAAAAAAAATAATAACAGTAAAAATCATCTACCATGAGATAAATGTTCAAGCAAGAAGCCATAATTCCAGCATCGGAGAAAAACTGGTACAGTTGAAAAGCATTGATGATCAGAATCTACGTCTGAGAGTAAAAGTTACATGCTTGAATTTTGATTAATTGACTTTAATATGACAATAGTGATATCATCAATTCGATCATTGCTCTATCAATTCGAAGGTCTTGGGATGTTATTTCAGGATCTGAGTGGGAGGGAGAGGTGGAGGTATGATCAGAAAATATTGCTGACCCAAAATCTGGTCTTATTTTTTTTATTTTGATTAATAATCTGCTTTTCTTAAGCCACTCAAAATAAAATATGTGAACTCTAGTGCGTAGCGCCCCTTGTGAATGAACTGAGTTTTTTTATTGTTTGAAGGTTTTTTTTTCCCGATCCCTCTAAAACAGAAAAAACAATTAATTAGTGAATGCTTTAATATCCGAAAAAGGAATAAATCGTATTGGGTATTACCTTTTACTACCTTTGATATTTTAAGGTTACCTGTAGTGTTTATTTATTATTTGTGAAATGGCTATTCTAAATGGTCCTATTTTTAAAATCTGGAGGTGAGGGGCCTCCACATGTTTATTTGCATAGAAAATAGAGAAAATAAAAACATTAATCATTAAAGACGATAGATAATGGTAAATTAATAAGAAAACAGTTAGAAGACGAAAAGAAGTGTGGGGGTGGGGGAGGAGGTGCATTAGAAGATGGAGTTATAAGGTGATGTTGATAGGGTTTTTGGAACCTTTCCTGCCTCTTTGGAGGAGGGGGCACAAAACACCATTTAGAGGTGAGAGGCCTCCGCGTGATATTTGATATCAGAGTTGGCCCAAAATTATTCGATTGACAAGAGACGAATAATTTTTTATTCGAAGGTTTACTCGATTGACGAGAGACGAATAATTTTTTATTCGAAAATACGACTAAACAATCCGAATACTTTTTTATTCGAATATTTAAAATACTATTTCAATCGAATAAAATATTATTCCATTAAAACTTTGATTTTTTTTTTTTAAATTCACTTAGTTTTTTACCACCTTCAATTTCTAATGTATGAGGGTCCTATTTCACATACTCAGTGTGACTCGTTGTTCGAGTACAAAACGAAAATGCTATCGATTTTAAGATCCCATGTCGTTTTATTTTAATTTTTTTTATTTCTAACACATAGGGGCCAATTTTTAGGTTTTCGGATATGCAGAATATAATAATGCTATCGATTTTAGCTTTCTTGATTTCTAACATGTTAGGGTCCCTTTATACTTTTTGAGGGATGCAGAATATAAAAATGATAGCAATTTTGTGATCGCTTATCGATTTATATGAACTTTTCTGATTTCTAACATGTTAGTGTCTCTTTATATGTTTCAATATATGCCAAAAATGAAAATGCTATTGATTTTATGATCGCGTATAGATTTAATTATCGCGTTTCGATTTATTTTAACTTTCTTGATCCCGAAAATGTATTGATTTTAGTATTGCGTATCGATTTATTTTTACTTTTCTGATTTCTAAGACATTAGGGTCCCTTTATATGTCATGAGATATGCAGAATATGAAAAATCTATCGATTTTAAGATTGCCTATCGATTTATTTGAACTTTCTTGATTTCCAACATGTTAAGGTCCCCTTAAGTTTTGAGGTATGTAGAATATGAAAATATCATCGATTTATTTTCATATTCTACATATCCCAAAACATAAAAAGGGACTCTTATATGTTAGAAATCGGAATAGTTAAAATTAATCTATACGCGATCATAAAATATATATATGTATACCTGTAAGACAAAAAATGTCGTCTTTATACAAATACAAACATTCGGATGGTTAATAATTTAATTTTTTCGAAGAAGAGATTATTTTTCTATAAAATGGACGATTATAAAAGTATTCAAATAGTTATTCGAATTGTTTTGCCCGCATAATTGATTATTCGTGTAAAATAATGACGAATAAAAAAGTATTCGTCTCTCGTCATTCGAATAATATTTGCCCAGTTCTGTTTGAAATGAACTTAATGCTGGCATCTAGTGGCTAAGTGTGGATCTACTTGTTTGAACCGCGGACTGTATCAACGTAGCGTGCTGCCTCTCCCGGCTGAAAACTCAACTAAATGGCTTCATTCAAAAACTGTAGATCTTATTAACTTATAGGTTTAAAATTATTATTGTACTATAAATATTCTTAAATTCCTGATATTAAATATTATCTACCGTTTTAAAGCAAACAATTTTTAAAGCAAACATAAAAAAGATATAATAATTAAAAAAATATATTGCATGAAAATATCATATAATAAGGTTCCTATATCCTACATCAAACGGATATCAGAAAAGATACAACAGTAAAATCGAACCATATCTTGAAAATCTCCAAGCCTTTAAAAAATTTGTTCCCGTTGTTACACACCTTAACTGTAAACGTATGCTGAACGCTGACTAATTGAGACAAATCCTTTTTGAACACAGTCAAATTAACAATACTCAACATGCTAACGAGAAATGATTAAATGATTGAGATACGACACCACTCGTTCACTATTTCCTTCACCTAATATTTGACAGCAGACAATTTAACAGCATTCGGACTAGACTGAAACTGAACATTTTACTCGAATAAGGGACTTGGCCAGAAACAGATCAAAAAATCGTTACAAAATTTGAAAAAGTTTCCTTCAATCTAAAATTAAAAGAGTTTAAATTAATAACAGATGAATGTATTAAGGCAACTTAATTTTATAGTTTATTATCTCATGATATTTTTATTGACTATTTCACTATTGTTGGTAAATTATTCTGTACTTCACTGTTATTTTAGTCGCCTATATTATCTTGGTGTACTTTATTTACTTTTGTTTATTTCTTTTGTACTTTTTACTTTGTACTGTTTTTGCCTGTGAAAATGTATATTAAGAAGTAAAGGAGCAAAATATTTTATTTTTTTAGGTTTGACATTCGAAAGCAAGGATGAATCAAGTGGACGGTAAGGCGCGTGGTACTAAGATATCTTTTTATAAAAATTAAAAAACGAAAATCTTTTCTCTTGGGAATATATTTCATGACTCTCAAACCCTGAGGTAGCCTCAGCATTTCTTCCATCTCAGCTTCAAAGAAGATAAATCTCATATTGAGTTGACAAAGATTATTTTTACCTTGGTAAAATAATATTTTTATTCATATGATATTAAAATTTACTAGTAAAAAATATAGAGTTCATTAAATTTTGTTGAGTTATGAACAATAATAAATCAATAATATCACTTATACTTCGAACTAATAAATATATTTTCCATTTGAATATAAGGTCATTTTATATACAATGTACATTTTTGTGATTTAAGAAATTCAACGCGGGATTAGTGGACTTTTGTTGTTTGCTCCGGAGTCTTTATTAATCCTCTCTTTTTAAATAATATTTACTATCATTCCAATTGATCACCACGCTGTTCAGTTTGCCACCAAATATGACAATAGAAACACGAGCTTTTCGAGTTTTATTATTATTAGTTTAAACATGGATACTCCGCAGCTCAAGCTGGAAGAAAAAGTATCACGGAGTTCGGGGAGGGTATTTTAACAAACGAACCATTCACCGTTACTTTGAAAACATTTTGGATCATGATAACTTAAATTATGACTTGGATAACCAGCCCTGAGGAAGACCTCTACCGGCAACTGACTTAGGCTTACTGTGAAAGAAAACCCCAAAGTAACAGTTAAATGACTTCCACCACACCTAAATACAGGCGGTTCTCGACACTTATGGACTATTGGACTATATATTATGGACTATGGTAAAGAATAAAAGTTATATCTGTGGGTGCTCATGAACTTAATGAGTGACAAGCAGCTGAAGCGTTATGACAACAGGCGTTGTTCAAGTCAAAGGTTAAATATCAACGACCAAATTTGCATCCAAAAAATTATTGGTTTTTTGTGTGGTGGTCAGTGGAAGGAATAATTAATTTTTTGCCCAGAGGTAAAACCATCACATCCACATTGTACTGCTGTGATATCGACATAATGCATCACAAAATTGTCAAAAACAACATGCAATCGTAAATCGGAAGGGACCAAAACTTAAACGATAATTCCATGTTTACGACTGGCAGTGAAGAAAGTAAATGAGGTGTTTTACGAAGTTCTTTAGCATCCACTTTGTTTGCTAGACTTATCTTTAACAGTTTACCATGTGTTCAGAAATTAGTACAACTCCATTGAAGGTAAAAGTTTTGAAAATGATACCCACGCCAAAAACGCATTTTTTACTTCATTTCTTCACAAAATCCTAAATTTTTCTGGGGTTAAAAAGTTGATGAAATGTTTAAAATTTATAGAAAATAAATGTAAATATTTTGAATAAAAATGTTTTGATTTCATAAAATTGTTTTACTAAATAACTTTTCCTGTGAGAACTGACATTTCATATACGACGACGCAATAATAAATTTCAATTTAACTTTAATAAGTCATAAAACTGTAATGGCTTGAAAACGTCACTATCGAAAAGTTATCTCTATTAAAGAAAAGAAGAAGAAAAAACAATTATTGTTAATGATGATGTTTTCATAAGGCTTGCAAAAACAATAATCTGTGGTTCCAATTCCATCTTGATCTACTGTTTTCATTACACCGCCTGATCAAAGGCTAGAACTTGATTGGATTTTGTTGTTTGCGAACCACGAACTATTGGTCAGCAGAGGTGAAGTTATTCCAGCACGTGTTTCCCTGTGGTTAAATCAGCAATCAAAACTTTAAGGCTTCAGATTGGTTATGAATACAAGTATTGATAATCTTTAATATTGAAACTTGTATAACAATTATATGTATCGTACATATTCAGGTAGGGTTATTTTCGAAGTAACATAATAAAAATTGCAATGATTGGTATAAATTCCAAATAAAATTGACTATTACAAACTTCATTATATTATTTTTCAAAACCTCTTCATGCTCATTCCATATTATTGCTTGCCTCTGACTATTTTTCTCATTTCACAGCATTGGTTATTTTTCTATAAAATTATCATCATGACAGAGAAATAACTAGGTGATAGATAGAGAGCCTTTGGGGACAAACGTTCGCTCACAAGTTTTGCGAATCTGACTCGAATTTTCCCTTGTTATTTATTTTTTTAAGGCTTGGTTTGCTGAAAATGTCTCGAATTTCTATTGTTTTTTTTATAATAAATTTAAGCTCATTTAATAAAATTAACAATTGTTTTTGATTTATTGAAATCGGCAGTTTTCCGTCGGTAGTTTCCCATCGTAAGATGAGGGAAAAAATATTGAACTATGAAAATGTGATAGTTGACGCTTGAACTAACATTTAAGTCAAAGTCTATTTATAAGCATTCTACTTTTAGGCGCTTAAAGAAATTGAAATATAGACTGAACGATAAGAGGATGTTTGCAGTTCGCGAGCTAATGATAATGACTCAGCCGGCCATTTGCAGTGAAATTTCAAAAAGTTACTTGACCCGAAGTGGTATGTAACTTCAGCCTGCCCCGTCTTTGTAAATTGTGCTTTATTGAGGATTTGGGTGATGTCGGATGGTGAGGTGATAAGGAATTTTGTTGCCTGGCTTTATGGATGCCGGAGAGGTTTATAGCCGCTTTATTGGAGAATTCAACTTTATTTTCTCTCTATTAAGCTAAAGAAAACAATTTTTATTTTCACTTACTTCTATGTGGAACGTGTTGTAGGGAAAAGTATTGTGATTGGAAATAAATCGAGTTAAATTCATTTTGTGTGATCCTCCGAACCAAAAAACCTATTATCACATAAGGACATTTTTGGACGGCTCAAAATCAAAAAGCCGGATCTTAAATTACTTATTAAAAGAATAAGCCTTGAATGTTACAGCTGCTTTTTCAGTAAATCGACCAACCAGGAGTACCTCTTTATAAAATCCATTTTTCACATTTTATTTATAAAAGCTCAAATTATTCTAATTGAACTAAGTCAATCAATAACCAATTAAGTTTTCTTTAATATCAGATAGGTTTTAATCTCATTTAAATTGACAAACAGGACTTGAATGCCAAATGTTCAAAAAATATTTATGTAAAGTAGCTTTAATATTTTTTTTATTCAAAAAAATTAATTGTTTTGATTATTAGCAATAATACACCATGCATAAATATAAAATATTAAAGAGTTTTATGAATGACTAGATGAGAAAAACATATTAATCCGATTTAGTCGGAAAATGCCGAGGTCTCACGATCGCATGACTGCTTCGTTATCTTTTGTTAAACTGTTGTATTCTTAGGAGGAACACAATTTATATTTGTTACCCACGTATCGAGAAACACTAAAATACAGACCTTATCGAAATAGCAAAATAAAAATTATTTCTTTATAATTTTTGTCTTCACTGGACTTAAGTTTTTTTTTTTTTTTTTTCAAAATATTGATGATTTCAACAAGAGCTCACTGACCAACACAAAACATAGGGTCGTAAGTAAGTGAAAGTTTTGTGATGCGCGCACCGCACCAGATTCATACTTAATCATTTTAAATATCTGGTGCAATGATCCTTACATTGTTTCCCAAACCCTCCACTCCCACATCACCACCCTTGAAGAATGGTGCCAAAACTGGAGAATTAAAATAAATTCCAATAAATCCCACCAAATCACATTTACCCTTCGACGTAAACCCATGACCTCTTCCCCTACAATATCCTTTAATAATACCCCACTTATTCCTGTCGAACAGATCCGTTACTTAGGACTACATCTCGACAAACGACTGACAT
>NW_027110726.1:86217-99375 GCF_000696795.3 Halyomorpha halys | reverse complement strand
TCTAGAAATGTTATTGGAGTTCTATCAGTGGGTAGATTCTCCACATGTTTTTATCATGTCATTATGTCACCTACAGCAAATTTACTTGTTGTATATATGTGTATACAGTTGTAAATATCAATAAATAAATTATTAAAAATATCTGGTGTGTCTGATGATTAATTATTTAATCTTTAATCTTTGAAAGACTTGATAATATTACTAATAGTCAAATACTTTTTGCTAACTGACTCTCAACTGAGAGAAATACTTCACATAACCGGCATGCTGCCTAAATATATTAAAATATAATCATCACATCTTCGTTGAGTTTAAAGCCACCTACGATAGAGTAACTCGGCCGGAGCTCTATCAGGCCCTGTTGGAAATGAACGTCCCAATTAAACTGGTACGTCCCGTTCAGCTTCTGGAGTACCCTGACTTTGATATTGATGCCAGATCGGAACGTGCATTGAGAGAATCGTTCTTGGCCATACAAAATGCAGCAAAGAAACTTGGGCTGCACATTAATGAAGCTAAGACCAAGTACATGAGAGTTAGAGAAGATGGTCCTAGACCGGTTCTTTTGTGGCTGGACCATATGATTTCGAAAAGGTAAGCAGCTTTGTCTACCTCGGTTCTGAGATCGACTGTGAAAACATCATCCCTCGATAAGTCAACAGGAGGGTAGCAGCGGCGATACGGTGCTACTTTGACCATGCAAAGCATTTTAAAAGCAGGTTCCTCTCTAACAGGACCAAAATCACCCTCTACAAAACCTTGGTCCGCCCTGTTTTGAGATATGAATCAGAAGCACGGGCCTTTAGTAAGATGAAAATAGACTTCTGATCTTTGAAAGATTAATCTTGAGAAGAATTTTCGGTCGTATTAGTTCATGATAAATGCCGAACTCGCTAACCTTTATGAGAAACTAGATTTAGTCAAGCTGATGAAGATGGGATGACTTCGATGGGCCGGGAACTTCGCAAGTATGGATGATTCGGTGTGGACTACGAAGGGTTGAAAGTATGGATGATTCGGTGTGGACCAAGGGTTGAAAGGCCAAAAGATGGGAAGACTGTGGCATCGGACGCACGATGGCAGGCGAAAGCTTTTGGAGGAGGCCCAGTCTAGGTGACGGGATTTAGAATATAATATATTCTAAATACATATCACTTAATTTATATTATAAGTGAAGTAATATATAAGTTTTTATAGTTAGGTTTATAGATTTTTCTCCCGATAGTTTGAGCCCAAATTTCCTGATTCTCTGGAATACGCTATTAAATTTTTCACGCGCTCCTCTTTATTCGTACTGAACATTAGCTGATCCTCCATCTAGATCTGACATACAGATTCGTCAATTACCCTAAAAAAAAACTCGTCCATCAGACGCTGGGAGGTTATGAGAGCATTTTTGTGGTCAAATGGCATACTTGTAAATTCATAGTGTCCTCTCTCGAACGTGAATGCCATTTTATGTTAATCCTTAAAATTAAACAATTTTAATTTGTTGATATCCGGCCTTCAAGTCCAATGTGCTGAATACCGTCGGGGCAACAGCCTCTCCAAAATGTCTTCAAATCTGGAGATCGAATACTTTTCGTCTACGGTATTCTCGTTCAGCTTACTGTAATCAATCACCATCCTGTACTTTTCGGTAGTTTCACTAGGTGCGCTCTTCTTCTTAACTGTCCATAACAGACTGTTGTACGGGGAAGTACAGTCAATAATTATTCCCCAGCGTTTTAAACTTTGAAGCTCTTCCTGGATTTGGTGACGTAGCACCTGCGGGTGTCTCCTCTCTTTCATGTATGTCATTTGGTCTTGTTATAGTAAGATCTCATAGACCATCCTCCTGGTCGTACCGAGCATGTCCCCTTCTTGATTGATTGCTCCAACCCGAGAGCCCTTTTCTTTCCCTCTCTCCCTCTATCTCGGTATTCTCTCCATTGCCAAGAATTGTAAGTACAACCCTGTACCTGGATTGTCTCCATCATCTCGCTGAGTTTATCGGCGATTCTGTTGTATTGCGCAAGGATTTTCGCAGCACACTGCGCGTTAGACTGTCTCGGTTTCTTCGTCTCTTTAATCATCATGAATATGTCTTCTTCTTGGGTCCACCGTTCTCCTCCAAACGCCTTCTTCAATCTCGTCTTGATCACGTTCCAGGGTGTCTCCTCATCCGGTTGAATTTGATTGAGGATACTTCTTTTGTCGACGATTCAGACGATTGCTGCCCTCGTTTTAGGATCCTCACTCTTGGGCAGGTTTTCGGCTGCCTTCGCTTCTATTCGACCCAGCAGTCGATCACCCCCTTTTAGGAAATGTCTTAGTTTCTCCGTTTCCCCGGTAAACCTCTCAAGGTCGGAAATTGCCTTTCTTAAATCCTGGGTGGTTGCCGTGCGGACTTTGATCCATTCCAGCGTCGTAGCATGAGCTTCCGCTAAAGAGACTCCCGGTAATGGCTCCATCTCCGGGTTGACTGCAGCTACAGGGCGGTTGTCTGCGTCAAGAGGTTGGTTGGCTGCAGCTGGAAGTAGGTTGGTGAAGTTCTGACCCTCGAAGTTTAGAATTGCTGCTCTTACTGTTCCTTTGCGTGTCATAAATCAGAGAAAACAAAGGAAAAAGGAGAAAAAATTGCAACTGAAACTTTGCTTTATTGATCTCAGCGCTCGCCAATACATATCATACAATCAGCTGATCACCTCAGTAAGCTGACATTGAAGTAACAGCTGACTCAGGCCGTGACTTAAAGATAAATAGATATACAATATAGGGTATACTCATCAGTATTATAAGATATAGATTATAAAACATTGTTTTATGAATATATAATTATAAATAGTATGAGAAAGTGACATGAATAATACAATAAACAAAATACTTTAGCAATGTTATGTATTTTGTAAAGTTTATTTTTCACAATCTCATCTTTTTTGTTTTTTAATTTTTATTAATTCAGAAAATTAAATAAATCCAACATAGTCTTAATAATTATTAAACAAATGGCACCTGTTGGTCGGCACCAAATTAACATAAAAAATGATAAGAATAAATGAAATATTAGTTTATTACATTTTTTATTATTAGGTTACTATGATGACTACTTATTATGTGAATAATAATGATCAAAATTTTCAATTAGCGAAATAATAATGAGCTAATGAATTCGTAATAAATATATAGTTAACTTTATTAAATAAATGAATACGACAATATATATAATAAAGAATAAAATAAATATAATAATATACTAAATGATATCGAATATAGAAAGGAAAGTAGGAATTAAACTAAAGATCAGCTTATGGATACAATAAAATAAAATAATGCACATATTAATATAATGAAACATATATACACATACGCATAGTCAATTTTAGTTTTAATATAATGAATTATTAAGTGAATTTAATAATATATTTATAAGAGCAACCTTCAAAATGCCTAAATAAATTCCGAATGTCGAATCAACTAATTCATCGAACATCAGTACCGAGATAATCCGATGTAATTTATATGTGTTTGTTTTTATATTCCATGGTACCACAATGTGGTATGAAAGGCCTTTTGTCCGTCTTCTAATGAAGTGGAAAAAAGGCCGATACCCTTAGTAAATCTTTACATTATTTATTATCGCAACTTTTGAAATCAATGATTACACTACAGCTAAAATTAAGAAGCAGAGGTATATATATATATATATATATCTGTAGTGCACAAAAATATTATGCATAATATATATAATATTGTTGGACACAAAGCGTTACTCTTAGAAAATTAGACATAAAATAAAACTTTTTTTTATCTAGCGGTATTTCGATGTTTTGCTTCATCAGATTTTATTACCAATAACTACATTTTTATTTTGTGATATTTTCATTAAATTTCAACAATAATATTTATAAAACTTATATTATATAAAATAAAGTTTGTTAAATTCAACAATATTGTACACTGTCCGGCCTGAACAGAATGTTCTCATCTTTAGCTCATATTAATATGTAATAACCCTTGGAATATTATTATAGTCTTCACCATATGTGCCTATACCTGTCCTGGGTAGGATACCTGTCTACACAAAGACAGTTCACAGGTGGTTAATGGCTACTTGTGAAATGGGCCTTTCTGGGCAAGTCTATTAAAACATGTATTGCCTGATGGCTATGTCGGTAGTTTATACACAACACCTGGACCAAACACTTGTAGCCCGTTGTAACGTATTCTTCTTGGGCGTAGCTAATGATGGCCAATGAGACAGAAGATTCGGAAAATAACTACGCCTCAACGAAGGAGAGGGAAACTGGTCAGGACATAACGCAGAAGTAAGGAGACGAGCGAGAGAAGAAGGTGCATTTCGACGAGAAGTCCTACGAAGGGCGAATCAGACCTGAAACGCAATCACTTAGGCCAAGACGACACCCACGGTTAAGACGTCATGACACACCACCACAAGCATTACCCAACTCAGTAGGTATTCGCAGATATATATTAAATAAGTTATAATGTAATCGATATTTTATGGCAAATCATATTCATCTGAAACATTTAATTATTTTATATTTACATTATTTTTTGACAATAAAAAAAAATATATGTATATATCATAATAAATAATTTGTTCCTTGATATAGTTTATATATTATTATATTACCCAATACCGAACCTTATTATATTATATAATTAATGGTAACGATATTTTATTAAAATAGAAATATTTAATAAGTAAACTAGTAAACACACAAAGACTTTGGAAAGGAATTCACTATTAATAATAATTTTTCAGGACTCAATCTTCATTAATTCCTATGAATATATTTTTGGATAATTGTCTTCAGCGATTATCCTGGCATCTCGAATTACAGTATACATACTTCTCTTCTTTTTCCTTTTTATTTCTTTATTTTCTCCTTTAACACACTTCTTAACCAGAAAGGTTCAACTTATACAATATAAATCTTTAGTGACCGTACTTTCCATAGGTTTTTGTCTAATACTTACATAAACTCAACATTTCTTATTTTTTAAAAATTTTTGTGAGAAATATGGGTAATAAAGTGTTATTAGCTATATAAAATTTTTAGTTTTTTTGTTACAGTTTTAGTATAATAATCACTAAATGTAATACAGCAGTAGAACTGAAAATAAATAGAAGAAAAGGAAAGATCAATTTTAAAACAAAAATTTAAATATAATTCAAATCTTTGATATAAGAATGAACTTTGTTAAAATATATTTATTTTAAAAATAGGCCCCATCCGAAACGTCGGTTCTTGTGGCAATTTAAGATTAATTGAACAATGATTTTGTAGTAGGAAGGTAAATTGATTTCCCAAATTGAAATAAAAAGTAAATATAAATATTGTAGTAAAATGTAAATATTATATAACCTACACATTTTTTTTTTCCTTTTTTAAAAAATAAACTAACGTTTAGAAATACATCTCCGGCCACAGATTTCTTTAGACAAATGTAGAGTTTATGTTATTATTAAAACATAGCAGTTTTTTAGGATTTTCTCAAAACTGGCTTTTACTATATTGGTCTAAATCGATAAACCAAGGTACGATTGAACGATTTTTAAAATCAGATATGTCTTACCCTCATTGAAATAGTGTAAAGTGGCTTAAGTGACATATGGTTTAAATACATTTTATTTTACTTATATGAAATACATAACCAGTTACTGATGTTAGCGATAATTAATAATGAATAAATACAAAATATTAAAGAATTAGATGAGCTCGAACTCACATGAAAGAGCTCAGAATCGGAAAAACCGAGAAAGCCCAATTTTTTCTGATTCCCGTCGTATCTATTACAGCTTCGTTATTTTTTGTTAAACTGTATTCTTAGCAGAAACGAAGTAATATTAATAAGTTTCAGAAAACAAAAGTTGTCATCTTTCGGATGCTACACTTTTTCCTGAAATGGGTTATAAAAGGAAACTGATGTTAAACTTATAACCATTGAAACTTTTTCCGATGCTTCTAGCTTTTACCTTGTTACAAAAGTAAACTTTAAAATATCTACGAACATTTTTATTTTACAAAGGAGAGCGAACAAAATCCATTTTTATTATATTTTTTCCTTTGGTTATTTTACTTTATTCTTTTTTTGGTCCTATTCCACTACCTACCTCTAGTAGCCTATTTTATCAAAGTTTGTTTGTTATATTTAATTTAATAATCTTACAATATTATGCTATAAATTTAAACAATATGCTATATTGGTTTATCTCCTGTACTTAGCTAAATTTCACTTTTATGTTACTATACTTTTTGTTATATTCTTGTTTTATTTTTAATTTTTATATTATTTATACACGCAGACGCGTGAATCTGGATTTCAAAAAAATTCAAAACTATTTGTTAGATTTTATTTTTAGATGTAGTTTTTAATGTTGGTTTTCGTTTTGTGTTCTAGGTAAGTGAATTCACTCTCCTATTCAAGATATATTTTGGTTTTCCGAATACATAGGTGAGAATTTTTCTTTTTTAATTTATTAACTATACATCAATTGGTTTTTAAGATCCACTAGTTTTACTGATATTTGAATTGTTTAATAAAGTATTTAATGCAAGACCTCTTACGCAGTTATGTTTGTATATTCTTTACGACAGAAGTGATAGTGATCAAAATATTATTTAGGTTAATGTTTAGGTTCAAAAAAGCATATTTGGCATGTGCGTTCTAAAAGACTGGGAATAGTCTGTATTCAGTAATACTCCTTTAACGATGTTCTTGTTTTTGCACTACTACGATCCTACACGACACTTAATAGATTTGTACTATCAAATCTCAGTAACAAATTTCTCTTTGGATCTTATCATTTAAATGGTAAAAAAATTAGATCCATAAATCAAGATATCATACTATAACTATATTTGAATTAATAAATTAAAGAATTATCTTATTATCAATGCAATTATTTTCAGCAGTAACAATTGATGTATTCATTGGTATCATGTTCAAGTTATAATTCAAACATTAAAAAAAATAATTTAGGTTTTTTCTTTTTCTTACCCTTTCTTTTCTGATATATATTTTCTTACACACACGCAAAAACAATAACAAATGTCATGTGTATTTCCAATGTCCTTTCGTTGCCATAGGGGCATTTTAACGTAAATATGTCCCGTCCACTCAAGTGTGTCTCGTACTAGTAGTAGTATAGGCGAGGGATGATATAAAACAGGGAGGAACCGCTCCACCGGTGGTGAAGACTGCTGAGTCCAAAAACTTTCCATTGGTAAGGACTTCGACCAAAGGGACAATGCCTTGCAACCTTCCAGGTCTTGGAAGAGGGACGATTGTTCTGAATAACTGGTCTGCACTGGCCTCGAGCCCAGGAAAGAACTTAATGTACCATAGGCTAATAAACTCCGACACAGATGGAAGCTGGAACTCTTCGCGAATAACACTGTTCCTAGTTCTCCGAAGCGTAGTGTCTCAGACTATTAGCAGAGGGGAAGCTCCTGGAAGCTCTGCAGCTTGTCTAGCGTAGTCTTAAAGAGATGCTGCTGCAATTATGCGCCATACATCAGAGTCAGACGTATTACCGCCTCGTAGATCTGCATCTTGAGTTAATTTATGATTATTTTACTTAATATATTTTTATTATCATCTTCAAGTTCATTAGTTTAATCAATAATAATAATGTCAACCAGATATATTAAAATATATAACAAATCCAACGTTTCGGCCAATTTAGCCGTCCTCATGGACAGTCTAATTAAATAAAAGCATTAATCATAACCTATTATTTACAGTAATAAAACACATATATTTCTAAACACATTTTTTTCTGAAAACTGCTGAGTCACTGTTTGTGTTTACGCTTCCCCTCAAGATGCGAGGCCGCATGAGTTATAGTTTTTTAAGTTTTATTTAAATCTTTTATTAAATCTATTCTATTAGCTATAAAGATTATATTTTATTTTATTTAAATTTTAATTAAATATTATAAATGACGAAAACTGAGGTTAACGCCACGGACATGGACGAAGAGACAGACAATAATAAACGAACAACACTAACGGAACAAACATAGCCAAATAACGCAAGCCGTTAACGTAAGCGTAAACGCCGACGAATTACGACGGACGATAATGGCTTCATAACGCTAAAATCACTGTCCGGGTCGATCCTCGACCCCAACAACTAACTGACATCCCCATTCCCGTAAACAATACATTTAACCCACTCTCAAACACAAATGCAAATACAGACAATACACCCACTACCAGCAGCACTAAAAACACCACCTACTAAACAATTCAAACCACCCTATCATTATAAATCCACCGGTATCTGCAGTGAAGCTACGTGAAGCCCTTAAAAAGGCGAGTGTCCAAAATTTTAACACTAGATCCTCAAAAGAGGAAAATAAAATATTTGTACGAACAAAAACCGACTATGACAAAGTTCTAGGATACCTTGAAGGTATATGGGCAGTATATATGTTTGATAAAACTGACGCAAGGACCAAATATATAATTGTAATAATATCAAATCCTTTATGTATGATTTTTTTTGAGGTTAGGTACCCTGTGGTGCGTGTGTGTAGTAATACACGTCATCGATAGCTTCAAGGTATCCTAGAACTTTGTCATAGTCGGTTTTTGTTCGTACAAATATTTTATTTTCCTCTTTTGAGGATCTAGTGTTAAAATTTTGGACACTCGCCTTTTTAAGGGCTTCACGTAGCTCCACTGCAGATACCAGTGGATTTATAATGATAGGGTGGTTTGAATTGTTTAGTAGGTGGTGTTTGTAGTGCTGCTGGTAGTGAAGCCATTATCGTCCGTCGTAATTCGTCGGCGTTTACAACGTCTTGCGTTATTTGGCTATGTTTGTTCCGCTATTATTTTATGTTCCATTGGCTATGTTTTATTGCACTGTGATGATGGCCTAATCAGCAGAAACGTTTAAGATGTAATATGTTTTAATAAAAAGAGTTGAGACTAATTGGTGTTATTATTGATATAACATTTTAATTAGATGATTGGTTTTAAGTAATCAAGAATGATATTTCGTGTTAATAACATTCTCATTGTTTAATATATAAGGTCGAGTCATAAGTAACTTCCGATGCAGATAGTAGAATGTTGTTGTTCGTATCTACCCGCAACGAGTTACCATTACAAGTTCTTGTTTTCACTATACAGATGAGGCTTCAGTTAGTCTTTTGTCAACTGTTTGGTGAGATACGTTACGTTAAACTGCTTCTGTAACCTCTGAAAAGGAGGGAGGGTGCTCGAATGGAAAAACCTTCAATTCTAAAGAGCAAGTGAGGCAGGCCGTCGAAAATTCCTTTCAGTGCAAACCAACCACATTTTACAAGGAAGGAATTGATAAACTGCCAGAAAGATTGCAAGAAGTTATAGATAATGGAGGTGAATACATAATAAATTAATATAATTTTGTTATTTAACAAGACTTAAATAAATGTCAGATAAAAAAAAAAAAAACACAGTTACTTATGACTAGACCCTTATAATATAATATATTCCATGTAGTCGATCTGTGTATATTTAGCAGCTATCATATTGTGTTGGATGACATTAAAAATTATATCTTTATGCTCCACGTGGTGCTGAGGACATATTTTAAATATCGAAGTGCCATAAAAATAATAGGGTATAAATTTTCTTTTACAATGAGGACAGAAATGATTATCGATTTCTGAACAACAAGCTCTTCATTGCTTTGAGTTTTATCGTTTGCCACCAGCCGGTTTGTAACCGACATTAATTTATTGGCTTACGACATGAATAAAAAGAACAATATCTTATGAAAATGTTTTATTTGAACAATTTATAGTACCTAACATATATTTTAAGTTAATAATTTTAAAAATCTAGGCAATCTAATGATTTGCATATTTTCAATAAATAAAATTAAAAGAGCTTTTTTTTTTCATATACAACCTCTAGAAATACTATAAATAAATAGTTTTTTTAACATCTTTACCTATGATAGATGTATTCATGATGTGTTAAATTTAAAAAGTTTTGACATGCTAAGTTTTATAAGCATAATATTATGAGCAACATAATTTAAAGTCTATATTATGTGTTAAATGCAGAGGAGCTCTAAGCGGATTTTCTTGGAAACTTGTTTGGTAACCTTGTAATCTTAAAAGATAATACATTCTCCAACACCTTCGTGTCTTTACTCCCCCTCAATTGTTTCTTGTTTCCTTTCCTAGTTTTTTTTTCCTCTGCTTTATTAGAGTTTTTTTTCTGATCTCTCTAATCAGAAAACACAAGAAGTAATAAATTGCATTATGTAAATGGAACAAAACTCAAATTGAATACAACGTTTTTCTTCTATTGGTACTTGAAAGTGTCCAGTGAAATAGTTCTCTGAAGTTTTGATGGGACCATTCTGTGAAAAACTCTACTTGATGAATATAAAAAGGAAAATGAAAAATATAAGAAGGAATAATAGTTTAAAAAGAAAGATAATGAATAAATATTAACAATGATATTAAGAAATATAAGTCGAAAAATAGGAGGGGTTCAAGAGAAGTAGGGACTTAAGGGTGGTGATAAGGTTTTTCGGGCTCCCTCCCTACCCTGCCACCTCACAGGAAAGGGGATGGGGTAACTGTCCGGAATAGTGGATTGAAGGAAGCAGAGAAATTGCCAAAGAACTTGATACATTACAACTACAGATCACTCGAAGTGTTGTACTGTTTCGAGTTGTAGTTCATGATGTATGTGAGTCATATTGCGTCTTTCATCTCTTGATGTCTCTCAAGTAAGATGCCCCTACAGATCTTCTATACATACTGTTTTGATACTGTTGTAGTGACTTCAGGGATGTTGGGTATAGGAAGTTTATTATGAAAGGATTCATATCTGGTTTGGGCTGGTTCGGTAATATATTTAACATTAAGATCTTAATGGATGATTTTCTTTAAGACAAAGTAAGGAGTATTGAGGATTTTGCGAAGGATTTGATATGAGTGGAATTCGAAGGTTTAGGGGAGCCGTAAAGTTCAACTCCGCATGTTCAGATTGGCCTTATTACAGTCATGTAGATCAGTATTTTGTAATGTATAGGAAGTTTAGACTATTTGTCTAGTAAGTGCTGTAATAATCGGGATCGACGTGCAGTTTCCTGTATTTTCAGTCTTGTATGTCAGTCGTTTGTCCATGCATTCCAAGCTAGCGGATCTGTTATGAAATACGTTAAATTTTAAATGGTAAAATATCTCTCATCGTTCTCAGTAATAAATAATGGATAAATAAATAATATGAAACAATTTTATAATTAACTAATAGAGTAAATGTCTTCATTTTCTATGTTTATTTACCTTTTATTATTGCCATAAAAATTCGAAAAATAGTAACATTTCTATTAAATTTAAACTATAAATGGAAAATAGTAAGGGGAAAATTGTCCGCTGCTAATTGTAGTGTAAAGAAGTTGTCTAATTTAACTTCTCATGCATAAATATAAAGTACAATATTAGCTTTTATGTTTACAAGGAAAATAAATAGAAAATGTTTTTGACAAGAGGCTTGAAATAGGATGTTTTTTTATTAGCATTCACTAATTTTGTGCAGCTTAAAAAGGAAATCATTGCCCTATGAGATGGTTTGAGGTTAGTTAGAGAACTTGCAAGGTAGATACTGGGGCATCTGTCCTCGATCCGACGTTATCAGCAGAGGTTACCATTCACTTGACAATGAATCGTGACGTGTGAATACGTTTCAATCAAAAAAATTCAATGGAATATATTTGACGAACGTACTTCTTTCTTTATACATATAATATAATTATTATTTTTAAATTATAGTGATCCTGAATGTTTTCAAAATAGTTTGTTATTTAGCAAAATGACTATTATAAAAACAAGTTAAAGATGTTTGTGAATGTCTGGCTTATAATTTTAGGAATTAGATTTAAAAATACACAACAATCGGTCCGAACCGTCATCCAACGGATGAATGAATTTTTTTTTCTCTCTAAATGATGGTTGTTGTCTTTTTGTTTTTATAGCCCTGATGAAGACCTGAAAATTAGGTCGAAACGTTAAATGTTAAATAAATGTTTTTTACCATCTTCTCCAATCAGTAATCTACGGTCAACTATATACACCTCATAATGAATTTTAAGAGTGTTTTGATTTTCATAGTTATTGTATGGAATTAGTTTTTATTTATTTTATTTTTTTTTTTGTGTGTTTTATATTCATACATGGAAAAGTAAACACAAGTAAGTTTGAATACAATTCTTTGTTAAATCATATACTTTATAAATCGGCCTTTACACTGACATTACTAACCGATTTGTTTTCTTTAAATAAATTAATTCTTGAGTATTAAAAAATAAAATAAAAATCTCTGGCACTACTACCATCGAAGAGTCAAGGGTGCAGTATTTTTTAAGGAAATACTGTTACTAAACCAACGGTTGTACAAGGAGGTGATTTGGTAAGAAACGTGTTCGACCGCCAGGATTTTACTAAATTAATGGTACCCAATTCGTAAGTATTGGGTGCAGAGTTGGGCAAAAATTAGCAATAGTTGAAACTAATAGCTAGTATTGCCATGGATACGATATTTATTTATCAATGGTTCATTCATGAATAAGTGCCGTTTCCATGGCAATTTTAGTTATTAGTTTCATCTATAGCTATTTTTTACCTATTTTTGGCTCCAGAACCAACTAGACTGACTCACGGCCATTGTGAAATTGAAAATACTTATCTGCCACAGCTGGATTCGTACCCGGATTCTTCTTCTTGAATGTAATAATTCTTCCCAATTCTTTAATATTACAAAACATATTTATTTATCCCTGTGGAATAGGAATGCAAATATTAAATAATATATTAAGACCGAAAACTTTTATTTTCTTTTGTATCTGATAGGTTTTATTCAGTTTTTATAGATGTACTAAAGAATGATGAATATTTCAGGTAGATGATCTTAGACATATACTATTTGTAAGCGAGCTATATATTCGTATATATTGGATTTGTGAATTAAGCATGATACAGAATAGTTATTGATGTCATAATCCTTGAAAGATATATGTGTGTGTGTAGGTTGCAGATAACAAAATTCGTAGAAATAGTACTACAAAACCTAGAAATTCAACTTTCGTTCGAGACTTGTTACCTGAATTATTTTAATTTATTATCCTAAGCATATAATA